>NC_053400.1:17949045-18074045 GCF_016859285.1 Xiphias gladius
GGACAATGAATCCATCTCTGTATATTAAAAAGTATATAGTCTTTCTTAGTTCACTTAGACGTGGTATTGTCATTTCACAATGATCAATTGGACCATAATAGCCATGATAAGAGCTGTTTTTTATCTTATCTGTGTTGCCAATATGCAGTTCCAAACATATATGAATGGGTAACTATGTACATAAACAAATAAATAATTCCTTGGTGGTGCAATACTGCCCCCTGGCAGTGCTTTGCATGCACAAATGAAGACTCAAACAGCCAATATATAGTGTAGGTATATTATTTGTAAAGCAAACAAAATAATCCAATAAAATCCGTACATTCGAACATAAATATTTTTCTTTTCCTATACACACTTAACAATTAAATATATATGGCAGTTTTTATGTGATTTAATATAATTGTCAATTAAAAATCCATTCAAATTCCAATATTTATGCATCACAAAAATGAAAATATTACAGTCTCACATAGTAAATATATTTCATATCCAAGCCACAGGCGACTGAATAAAGGTCACATGTTCACGTAAAAACCACCTTCACAAATGCAACATTCAGTTGTGCAAAAGGAGATGAACGTCACAGTGAAGCAGCTGCTGCAGATAGAGGTGATAATGGTGGTCAAATTTAGAATTTGTGAAAAAGCTCCATGACAGCGATGGTTGTACTCTGTCCAAAGATGAAGGCTCCAACTACAATGGTTATGACCCCCCAGACTGTTAAAATCAACCTGCAATGAAGAAAAAAAAAATAAAATAAATCAGGGCATCAGGGACATTAAAAAAGAAAGATCAGTACAGAGGACTTGCAACCGCAATAACATAAATAACATCATCATTACTCATTCATAGATCATTCATCGTTCTTTCCTTAATCCAAAAATACTCTTGTTTCAGGACAATGGATCAAATCTACTCTGGAAATTAATGCCCAGGGTTGCCTTGAGCTTTTTCCTGATGGACAAGTCATTTGATCTCTGCAAAATATGTTACCCTTTCCAATTAGCTTTTCTCTGTTAGCTTGTTGGTTTAATTAAAAAAAAAAAAAAAAATTATTAACATAATAACACTATTTTATTGGTTCTTAACAGTTTCCTAATAATCTCCTAGGAATGTTCCTCGACAGAAAATATTTCCTTGAAAGGAAATCTTCATTTAAACCAAAGTTAATAGTCATTAATAGTCATTATATGAAACTCAGCTGCTGTGAACTGACTTAACTGACTGTCTAGGTTACACTGGCAGTTAATTTGATATTAACTAGTTAGAAGTGCGCCAGTTGTACAATGTCTCTATTTTCCTCATAATTATTAACAATTTACATTGTTCTTTTCAGAAAATGTCTTGGAAATGTTTAGGAAATAAAACAGAAATGACAGACCTGTAAAATTAATCGTTGCCAAAAAAAACCCACAATCCTAATTTCCTGCACACATGATCCTGTAGAGCACACACTTACCTGATTCTTGGAGTCACACTTTCTGTTTGCATTGTGAACACTAAGCAAAGACCTGCAATGAGCGAACACACACACAACAAATTTCAAACCAGTCAGATCATCAATCAAACTTTATTTGTTTAGCACCTTACATACAGGTTAGTCCAATTTAGTACTGAAACGATTCATTGATTCATTGATTAATCGAATAAAAAATAAAAAAAATAAAAATAAAAATTCCTCCACTTCTTAATGTTAATATTTTCTGTTTTTTCTTAGTCTTCTGTGACAAGAAACTAAACTTTGGACTGTCAGTTGGACAAAACAAGTAATTTGAGCCTGTGATAGAATTTTTTTTCTATTTGCTGACAGGCTGTAAAGCAAAGGATTCATCAATCCATTAAGGAAATAATTGGTAGATTAATTGATACTGAAAATACTAATTTATTGCAATCCTAATGCAATTCAAATGCCCTACTGATGAATGACAAGCTCATAGTAAGACAGTACCAATATAAACCATGTATAAATACATATCCATGTCAATACAAATGTAATTATGTCATTACAAACACAGATACACACACATATTAAAAAGTTAAGGTTGTTTTCATACCAGGAAAGATAAAGATGAAGAAGGCACTGATTCCTCCGATGACACTGATGACCTCTCCCATGTCGGGGACAAACATGGCAATGAGAAGAGTAATGGTGATCCAGATCACAGTGAGAACGACTCTGCAGCGACTCTCAAACGAGTGAGTGACGATTCCCCGGCGACGCCTTTGAACTCGTAACATCAGGTTTAGGATGACTGATCTGAGAGAAAACACGTTAAAAGACCAACATAAACTCACCGATTATATGCATAACACAACAGCTCTGGTGTCACTTACCTCCCCAGGAGAAGAATGATAGGATAGATGGTGATAATTGAAATTCCAAAAAGTAGTCTGGAAATTATCATGACCACATCATTTCCCGGATAAGACATCAGAATATCTGAGGCGACAGCTCGTCCAAACGTCATGAAGCCGTACACACCTGGAGACGGAGAGAGTGGCTATGAAAAGCAGCTCTCGGGTGAACCCATACTGAACTGAAGTTTACGTTTTTCAGAGGCCAACTCACCGGTTAGCGTGTAGATGAGCAAACAGAAGAACATGGAGACCACAGAGATGACCACCCAGTGGGAGAGCTTCTGGTTCTCCATGCTGCTATAGATAGCTATACAGGCTTCATGGCACTGCAAACACACACGGACACACTGATGAGAGTGTTTTGTTTTGGGGGGGACTTTCTACTTTTCATACCTAGCCAGAGTCAGACAAACTCATTGATGCCTTTCTTGTGAGTATGTTGAGCAGTGAGCTTAGACTACCAGGTCAAACCTCAACCAGTCATAATCTGACAGGAACACTGGGAAGCGAGCAGGGAGCAGTCAGACAAAAGCACTACATAAAAGTTAAAAACTATTTCCATGTGCTCCACATGCTTGTTTAGAAGTCTGATATTGCATTTTTCTTATTTGAGCAATATTAACTCCATATTAAAATCACTTCAACATCAGCCATGTTGTGTATTTAACGTCTTATATGATCCCACCTGGAAGCCAAAGCAGATGGTTGGCACGACACTGAACATCGACGCCCAGGAACTTATACTGAAAAACACAGAACACACACAGACGGTTACTGATGCACATAAAATGAGGCGTATGCATGCATCCTTCAAAAACCAGCGTGACTGACCCTTGGCTGTGCTCTGGAGTTATTACGACTGCATGGCTCTCCATCAGGTAATATTTGACAATCACTGCCACGCAAAGATATGTAGCAGCCAGAGTCCCCAACACACTGACAGGAGGAGGAAACAGTTAAGTCGCAGCAAAATTTACAGTCAGCTGGAAGTCATTCTGACTACAGGCAAGTGTTGTGTACCTTGTGTACTTCTGGATACCGATTTCTTTTGGGATGGACAGTGGTAGGATGATGACGAGGCACATGATGAAGAGGGCAAATCGTTGGTCAGTGTACCAGTGATACGGCATTTCTCCCTCACTCGACCCAGTCACTGACTCATATAAAGAAATACACACTGGAGAGACAAAAGCAGAGTCAGGTTGTTCCCTCCTCTGGACCGACCATCCCCACTGTCACTATTTCTGTCTCAGCCCTGTTTATTTTAGCCCCTGTCTCCTCACCTGCTCCCATTCTCAGTCACCTGAGCTTCCCTTTCACACACCTGTTCCCAGTTTTCTCATTATCCCAGCCAGTACTTAAACCACCCATTTCCACCAACTCTTTGTCAGATTGCCTGTCTATAGCCCAGCGACCTGTGTGTAGTAACCTGGTTTCTGTACTTGCCTGCGTGCTCGTCCATCCATCTGTCTTTAAGCCAGGGTTTTCTCCAGTTCACCCATTAATGTTCCTTCACTGAGCCTGCCTACGTGTGTGTCTGTGCTTGTGTCCTTCCTGCCTGTGCTGCTACCACCAGCTCCATAACAATCTCACTAAGTGCTCCATCTGCAGTGTGCTCTGTGCACAATTTCTGATCAAATGTTTTTGTTTTGTTTTGTTTTTTTGGGGGGGGGGTGAAAATCCAATCAAATGCTCTGTTTAAAACTAGAACAGACCAAAAAAACTAAAGGGATCTGAAGGGTTCCAATGGACAAAACGACATGGGACAGATGAAAAACGGTTGCATTGCTGCTCCCAGTCACATGTTTATCCTAATACTAGCTAGAATGAAAATTAAAGTGCGGATGCTTTGTGGTCTAACAGAGATTTATTTTTTGATATGGGAAATGGCTGCTAAACTGATCATAAACTCGATCAAGTACCTTGATATCATGAAAACACTCACTGTAGAAACCAGTGCCGAGTGCAAACAGAGCAGGGCTTTATGATGATTAACAGATGGTATTGTGATGGGAGCCTGGTACTCTATCATGTGTATCTCTAACAGGAACACTAAGGCCCAGTCAAGCACTGTATTTGTATTTTGGAATTTTTGTAAATGTTTATGTAGATGTTACGTGTTATGTTCTGCTAACATATTAGTTCATAAATCAGTTTATTTATATTAGTGAATTATTAGCAGATTTTGCTAAAAAAATTATGGTTGTATTTCGTATTATTATACAGCAACCCTGTCTCCTAGAAACTAAATTTATATGCAGCTAAACTGCATCAGCAAATACGTTTTGTAGAAAATGTCGCAAATTGGTTGATACTGAAAGTAGCAGTAAAATTTTTCACAGACAACTTATTAGTTTTCTACCAAAACATCCGATCTTTCAGTTCAATATCCATTTGTAGTGACTACAGCATAATCAAACTTATTTAATACAGAAAAGTTCAGAGTGACTTCACACTCCACATGTTTATTTACATTTAACCAAAACCACAATCTTTCCCTGACGTTAACCAAAGCACTTTTGGTGAACAAAAGCACTTTGGAATCACAGATACAGATACAGATACTAATACTTTTTAATATTGCATTATTAGACAGTTAATTGTATGAATTTGCAGACAAGATCACGATCACTGTGTGTATGCACACAACAGCAGCAGAGAAGCAAATAGTGCATGCACTAATAAGTGTTCATGTGCCCAAAATGGGATCTATCTGAAATGGATCCATCTTTTTGTTATCAATCCTACTGATATAAGTATCGATACTCAAGATTTAGTATCAGTAGTATTGATACTGTAGGTTTTGAGTCGCAATTTGATACGGAATGAAGAATAAACAGAATTCTGAGACGAAAAGCACATACCACACACTCACAGGAGGAGGAAAGAGTTTGATCACCACACCAATATTGAAACTTTTTGCAGAGACAGACGTATTTAATAGAAGTAGCATGTAAACTATAAGCATGAACAATATGGTCTGGTTCAAGCAATAACAGACGCTATGTCAATAAAATAACATCATTCATGGTTGTTCTGGTTCTTACATTTCTCCAGCTGGTCCTGCACCACCACCAGGAAGGCAACACATATCATGAAGAGGTTGAAGCAGAAACAGACCTCGCAGAGTTGACCCACGGCTTGTCCACACACCTCTCTCACGACATCCTGATAGGTTTTCTGTCTGCTGACAGACGACGCGTAGCCCAGGATGACCAAACCACTGATGAGGAATACCAGGGATACCTGCCGCGGTACCCAGGAGAGGGGCTCAACTTTAATCCTCATTCACAGACTGGGCTGATATTGGCACACAGATTATTAGACAATGGGGCCCCGGGCGCAGTAATGTAAAAGGCCCCCACCCCTTCGTCCTCCTTGCGGGAGTGGGGGCCTTTTTTGAGCGCCATTTTGGCAGGGAAAACACAAAAATTACAAATAAATATTTGCTCAGACTTGTTATTGGTCGATATCCGATAGAATAAGATTTGAATTGGGATCAAGAGCCAAAAAAAGTGATGGACACATTGAGCTCTCTGACTTTCCAAAAAAGAACCTTCACTTCAAACAGAGGCTCCTGTTTAGGGGCCCCAGGACCTCTTGGGCCCCTGGGCCCATTCTTGGAAAGCCCACGTGGTTATCCATCCATTAGACACACTCACACAAACACACACACACACACACACACAAACACACACAAACACACACACAAACACACACACACACACACACACACACACACACACACACACACACACACACACACACATTTTTTATGACAGTCAGTAGGTGTAGTCCAATGACAGTTCAGGTCCTCACTTAAAAGGGAAGCTTCATTAGAGCTCACCTGTGAAAAAAGATGAGCCCCTTTCACACCAAGGAGAGACAGAGGGGTGCTGAGTCTATAATGTGCATACACAAAACTAACCACAAAAAAAACCCTGAATAGCCACATATTTAAAATTACAATCAACAAAACTAACAACTGCACTTAAAATTTCCCAATTGTTCAATGAAAGTATTAGGAATGTATCCATGCAGGGCCTTGTAGCTGTACAACGTACTGACACTTGAGATATTCTTGCAGGTGTCCGATCCTGTACTCACCATCTCCACAGTGATGGCAGTGGACACTCCCCCCGCCTTCTGGAAAGCCCAGGGGAAGTTGAGCAGCCCGGCTCCCAGCGCCGACTTCAGCATGATGAACACGGCGCCGAACGAGCCGAGACGCGGAGGATCCGCGTGAGACGCAGACCGGGCCAGCAGGCTGATGCTCTCCCGGGCCAGTTCCTCCATGGTCCTGAACCAGCTCCAAAGACTCACAAGACCGGATCTAGAGGCTTTAACGGCTACTTCTGTAGGAAGATTTTGTGTGCAACTAACTTTTCCAAAGCAGTCCGGGTGTTTGGTTCATTCCGCTGCCTTTCGAGTAAACCTGGTGAGTGGTAAACCATGCCAATATATAGACCTCCACCCACGACTCACGTGGTCTGATAGAACTTTTTGACTATTAAACATTTCACTCTGAGGTGAAAAATTTGACACTAAAGTGAGTATGTGTGCTTGCGCCCGCTCCCCCTCCTCCCCTTTATGTCTGTCTCTCTGATATACAGCACAGAAGAAGTAGCACTGCTTAACCTCCGAGATAACATGTTATATATTATATCAGCTATTATAAGATAAAGAGTGCATTTTCCAGGAAAGGGCTCTCCACTGAAGAAATAAACCATCGGAGTGCATAACTAAGTAATAGTACGAAAAATGTACACATGCACCACATATGTCCAGAAACCTGGATTTACCTGCCAGGGGTCTCTATGCCGCTGGGCCCCCTGTTTCTCCAGTCTGAGGCCAGCTTCCCTCTGAAAATAAGCAAGTGAGTTTTATCTATTTCAGGCGGTTTGTCTGAGATTTTGGCCTGTAATTCACAGTATCTTTTGGTACGTTTGCATCTGGAGGCTGTGTGTGTGCAGCATGAGCGTTTGAAGTGACCAGTTTTATGACTGAAAATGTTGTTGGATGTTACATATCATCCTTAGATATAATACCACAGGAGAATAACTGCAGAGACAAAAGGTAAGGTAAGATTTATCTGGAATAACGTCAGGTGTAATAACAAACATGAAGCCTAAAATAAAATAATAATAGTAATACAATGAATGATAATAAAGTTGGTTAAGGTAATTGTATTTACAGCCTAAACTTAATAGGCATACATTTGGTTTACAATCTGAACAGCATAAAAAACACTCTGTCCTAAGATAAGGAAAAACTCCCTTTAATTGAACGCTAGTAGACTCAGTTGTCCTGCTCCTAAATCACAAGACAGATTGAATTACGTCATGGTTTACTTTTCATTGATTTATTATATATTTCATACTTATTTCATGAATTTACAGAATCTCACTTGAAGAGTTGGTGTGCAGTGCAGTTTATAGGATCATCACATTTCTTTATTTTCTGTTAAAATAAAGTCCTGGTCCTATGCACTGGATAGTAAAATCTACCACTCATGGAATTCATAATCCCAGTCATATTTTATGCTACACACCATCTGTTAAAGAGCAGAGAGCGCTACTGAAATTCCCATAAATGCTGCTCTTCATCTGACTCAATTGCAGAGAGGACGAGGTATCTTTGTTAAGAAAAAACAAAAACAAACCTGTGCTGTATCTTGAACCTTTCAACAGCTGGATGCAGAATGTGAGGGCTTTGGAGCACCTTAAAAAGATTCCCTGGTGATGTTGAAGATTTTCTCGAGTGAAATGCAGGACAAAGAGAGATTAGAGGGAGCCAAGGTGTTCCGGGGACAGTTGAAAGACTTAGTAGCTGATCCTCCAGGCATTTACTGTTTTCAGAAATATCTCAGGATTTCACTTTTTTTTTTTTTTAAGTGAAGAAAAAGGCCTTATCAATTCCTGATGAAGTTACTTCAGTCAAACTGCAGAGTAAGAACAAGATGATGATCATCATGTCATTACATTACAAAATTATGTTGATGTTATGGACCATTAAAAAAAGATGTAAAGAGAGCAAGACTGGGCAATTTTTAATGAAATGTACATACATTGGTTTTTTTCTTCTGGCCGACATAATACGTCATGTTTTTAAAAAAAAAAGATGATGTTTACGCTTGTACACAAGCACACTGCCTTCAGATTCCTACTCAAACTACATTAACACCTTTATGATTTTTTTTTCAGATTTCATACTTAAAAACCATTCCTGGCCAATAGAAACATGAAAGCTCTGACTGAGGCTCAGTCAGCAACAGATTTGAATCCCTCCCTCTGTGTCTGTGGTGACCTGCCATGTTTTGTGCCGACTGTCCATGTATTGAAAATCAGTCGTAACGGCCAAATCAAGGTTATAATCTGGATTTTAAACATGTAGTCTCTTAGCTAAAAAGCAGACAGCCAGAGACTTTTTGACATGCAGTCTTATTGATTTAAACTCAAAACAAGAGTAAGATGCCATGGTCTTTGCAAACTGCAAGTGGAATCAACTTTATAAGCCTAAAGCTGGGAAGTGTATGAAACGGCACTATTCAAATCAGCCGTTAAACCTGTGAGGTTTTAGTTACAGAGTCTGCATGGTGTTGACATGGTATTTAATCAGATTAACACATGAATATAAAGCAGCATGTCCACCTGAGGTTTCAGTGACGGCTGCAATAACTTCTTAAATTCAGCGTGCTGCAGTAATGAAGTTATCACCTCTGACCTTTAGCTGTCACACCCGCTCATATCGTGTTCAAGTCATGCTCCGTGACACGCCACACAACCAATCACCATCGTTCACTTTCCGCTCACAGTTTTTATCCTCCACACTCTGGGGGCACTGAAACGGTTTTGAAGGATTTTGAGGTGCAACCTGCTACACTGTGGATGAATAAAGTCAGATGAGATTAATCTACTCATGATTCTGCTGTTATGAAACAGTTTAAGAGTATTAAGATTACACACACACACACACACACACACACACACACACTCACACACACACAGACAGACACACACACACACACACACACACACACAAACACATGCACAAAACTGATACACACAATTTCAAGAAAAGCAATAGTTGTGATTTAAGGGAAAAAACTCTTTTTTTGTGTCAGCACAACTTTAATTTAAGTTTTTGTTGGTTCAAAAATCAGAGTGAAACAAAGAGGCATGAACCACTCCATAGTGCTGTGAAAAATATTAGAATAATGCAAATAAACCAAAAACAAAACCAGAAAAAAACCAGTAAATACATTGGTAAACCAGTGAGTAAAATGCAGGGTGCGAATGCATGACAGAACTCACTCAGTAAGAAAAGTTATACAACATTAAATAACATTACGGCAACTGTAATGTTACGAGGATGAAATTTGGGAAACGCTTGTCCTTCTTCACACCACTGACCTATGTACTTGGCATGTACTTGTTATACTTTATACTTTGAATACTTTTTAGTACTTTGTTATTATTTATTGTATTATTTTGTCCTATGTGTTTTATTGAGAAGTGCGCGCTCTGCTATGTATTCGTTTTAATTGCCCCACAGGGGATACATAAAGTTATTAAACTGGTTAAAGTGGAACTTTACTGTAACCAGCAGTTCATAGTAGAAAAAGCATCATACAGTATAACTGCTTAAAGAGGACGGGAAAACCACTGAAAGGAGTCACATGAGATGACACGGTTTCAAACAAGTGATAAAATTTATTTCTTTAACAAGCATGCACACACTGCAAAGAATCCTTCCACAGAAATCTGATTTTCTGACATTACACCAGTCGTACAGGGTGGTGAATTAAACTTTCTGCACAAAAACGTTGTTTTTCCCCCTGTGATAATGCTCTCCTCTGGGTCATACCTGATTAGATCACAAACAGATCTGAACACCTGGCATCAAAAAATTCCCCCAATTCTCTCTTGGCCTTAAAAATCGCCTGGTAATACTGATATTCTGCAGTAATAATACAAATTGAAGTGTGTACTATAAATATTAGCTTATTGGGAAGATTTTTCTTTCAGCTAAAATATCTCAGTAATAGGAGGGTCTTCGTCTTCTTCCCTCCCTGGATTAAACTGTTTGTTACTCCAGCCTAAAATGGTATGACCAAGCAATAGTACATGATGTGAATTTAATTTAACAGTTGAACTGGAAATGTGAAATCCCCATATCTAAGAAAGAGATGCATTAGAGCAGAAAGCAGAATGGATAATGTAAATATTTATGTCAGAATTAGAGCAACGTCTTTGTCCTCTCTGAGGGCAATGCATGTAAAATCATACCACCGAACCAAGTACTTCATTATGTTCCAGTTTCTGAAGTCCTGATTTAAGGATTGATATGTAATCATGATGAGTGTGTCTTGTGAAGAGAGTTTACCCTCGTGTCTTCGGATCGTGGGGGGTGAAGGACTCTCATGACCAGCTGTCATCACATGGACTGATCAGCTAACTAACCAACTAACTCCTGTGCAGAGCTAGTAGCGTGCTGCATATGGGGAAAAACAGTGTGCTGAGGGTGGGGCTGTGCTTGTATGTTTGCCCCTTCAGTGTTTCCTGGTTGGTCTGGTCGGAGGTGGGGGGGCTCTGGGGTGCAGGCACGGCGCTGGGTGCGAGGGTGGTGCGGCTGGCACACATGTCGTAGAGGTTTCCAGAAAACTTCGTCTTCCTGGACTCTTGTCTGAGAGACTCCCAGACAGCTGCTGCCTCTCCAGGACAGCCGGCCAGAGCTGAGTTTGCACAAACGTGGAACGCATTCCAGGACCTTCGAGGAGCCAGGACAGGAAGAGATGTCAGCGTTAAGCGTAAAATGCAATGACTGTAATGCGTCTAACACCAGGAAAGTGTGTGGAAATTGAAGTACAATAATACAGCAATGAAATTACATATGGTGAACTGCTGAGCAGAGGTTGAAGAGTAATTAACACTCTCCAAAAAATCTCCACATCCAGTGGTTTAACCCTTCATGTTGCTACAGTGATGTACTGTAGGACCCCGTGACAGCACTGTCAGGTGTGGTAACAGGTGCAGCAGAGCACACCTCTGACCAGGTCCAACAGAAACAGACTTGAGAGAGGGCAGTGAAACAATACAGTGTCAAATTACTCTTTAAGGTTAAAATCTTTAACTTTTTTGCCTGTGTATATCTGACAACACCTGTTGTTACTGCTGATAATGTTTTAAAAGTACAGGTTCTAGGAAACATGCTGCAGCTACTCTGGCAGAAATGCATCATGTTTTTTTTTCTGGTTTTTTTTGGTGGAGAAGATGTTTTCTCTGCAGAGAGCTGCCTGCTGTATCTCGAAATGAAGCTGATGAGACCGAAGAGTCTGGACCTAAAACCATAACATTGCAGGCCACAAAGCCAAACCCGACTGGACATCTCAAAGGAACTTGCGGGTGATAATTCTCTGTTGGGTCATCACAAGTTCACATCCAGTGTGAATATAACAAGTCTAAGAGTTTACAGCCATGCAGGAGCTCTGTGAGGTTAGGCTAAATACTAACATGTTCACAATGACAATGCTAACATGCTGATGTTTAGCAGGTATAACATTTTCACCATCCTTAGTTTAGTGTGTTAACATGCTAACATTTGCTAATTAAAGAAATCAGGAAGTACAGCTGAGGTTGATGGGAATGTGATTAGTTTTGCAGGTGTGTAGTCACGAGAGTTTCAACACAATCTATCCACTAAAAGCCAAAAATGTCCGACTCATGGTGGCACTACATGAAAAGTCAGAATGAAGTCAGAATGAGTAGGAGGACCAACCTCCGGGGACCATGAATGTCTGTACAAAATTTCATGGCACTCCATCTAGTAGCTGTTGAGATATTTCAGTCTGGACCAAAGTGGTGGACCGACAAACAGACCGACTGGGACTGGCACTGATATTGCCACACCACTAGCGATGCTAATACAGACATTAACATGAAACAAGAGCAGCTTTAAGGATTACAACTTTAACAATTTGAAACAAGTTGTATCAGGACAGACAAGGTGCAACTGGATGGTTACCACGCTGACAGGCAGTCAAACACACATACACACACACACACCTGCATATTGCATCGATGTCCTGTGTGCTCTGCTCTTTTTGTGTTTCCACCAAACTGTCCCCAAGTGTGAGTAAACACTGAGCAAAACTCTTGTAGATGGAACCACAGGAAACAGGAATTGCAGCTCCGAAACACACAGGGACCAAGCCTGGTGGGGCGGAAAGGAGAAGAGAAAAGTATATTTGAACTCTATATTAAGATAGTTTCATCAGAAATGGTAAAGAAGTGAATGTTTATATAGGGACATTGTAAACACAGTATGTGTGCATTTACAAACTGAAAAGAAAATCACTCCATTCTTGTAGATACTTTTATAGCGACATGATCCATCCAGTGCACAGATGGATCAAAAAAAATACAGAAATATGTTGTACTCCATTCATCTGGAGGGATTATATATCCTGCAAAGCCAAACTCAGTGTACGACCACAAAACCACGTGTGAGCTGTCTGGGTGCACTAATCAGCTCATACATTACACAGGACACTGGAATTGGTTCTGAGTTTTCACAAAAAAGTTCCTGAAAAGTTGTGACACAAATTTTGACTGGAATATTTAAAAACTGATTTGGAACAGAGGACTTCCGGTGAAAGTAAATTTGTACACAAGGGTATGTATGAGTGAGATTTCTTCCTGGGCATTGGACCCATGCAGATGCTTTGTTGTTGTCTTGGAAGACATCTCTGGACGAATCCAGATGTCGGCAGCCCTGGGTGTGCTGCTCCAGAGTCAAAAGTGCACTATATGGCCAAAGTATGTGGAAACTTGAACATTACACCCATATGTGATCGTTGAACACCTCAGTCCATGGACATTATTCTGCAGCTACAACAGCTTCCACTCTTCTGGTTTCAGGCCTCAGGCTTGCCTACTTTTATGCGTCTGTACTGTCTCATGACTGGTAATGTATTGTTCGTCCTACTGGCATTTTTTTCATTATGATATTTCTATCTGTAAAACATATGGTAATTCTGATTGTAAAAAAAACCTTGAAAGTGATAGATTGCCCAATTCACACCCAAATACATGATGCTGTACACCCAACTGCTTGCACACGTACACGCACACAAACACACAGAAAGAGAGAGAGAGAGAGAGAGAGAGAGAGAGACAATCAGAACATGAGGGGACAGTGAGCATTTCATTAAGGTAAGTGCATTTGTAAAACCTTTGTCTCCGCAGTTTCAGAATAAGCTGAATGAAATATCCTTGACCAGTCGTGTTAACTACCTTGGTCTTTTTCTGACAAACCAGCTGAAATTCCTCTTATCAACCAGGCTTTCTACCTGAAGTCAAATTGGAGAAAAGACATTTGCATGTACAGAAACAGACACGTGAAGAAAAAACTAGTAAAACCAGCAATGGTGTTCAAAATGAGACAGGCAAAGCTAACTCAGCACTACCAAACTTTTTCCTCTCTCCCACACACACTCAGACAACAACTGGAGAGTAAAAAGACATCCTCACCCAGGCAGAGAGCGATAGGCAGCAGCATAGTCACAGTGCCCGGGTGGGACTTCATAGTTTGGCTCAGCGAAAGTCCCTTGGAGCTGGGTCCTTCCTCTGATCCAGAGGCTCTGATGTGAAGCTCCAGCTGGCTGTGAATCCAAAGAGTGGAAATTTGCTGCTTTAAAATGTGATGTGTCCTGCCATCCGCTGGGAATTCATCAGATTGCAAAAGTACAGCTATGCACAGAGGCACAACCCGGCTGGATTAACAGTGAAAGGGAGCGATGCATTGCGGAGAGTAAGAGGATGTGTGTGTATATGTGTGTGTGTGTGTGTGCATGTGTGAGTATGTGGATACATGTGCACAGGGGAGGGGCACAAGGCGAGAGCCATGGAGAGCTTGGAGACAGCAGACCAATGACAACATCACAACACAGCACACTGGATTAGAGCGTTTTCATTTCCGGTCTTCAATATTTAGAGCATTTATTTGAAAACCAAATAAAATACATATAATATGATGGAGATTGCGCACTCAACACACTCAGACACCATCTCTGACTAGTTCACACACATCTGCATGCTGCAAACACTTGGTTTTACTACTGAACAAGGAGTTTTCCACAAATGATGCTAGAAGGAAACATCAGGGGTGTCAGGAGGATTCTTTTTCATGTGGACAGATGGATGACGTCCCAGTGAGGATAAGACAAGCCAGCCCACTTGGGAGTCCAACCTAGATGCAGGGCACCCTCTTGAGAATAGTAGCGACCCATGTGAGAATCATCTACAGCTACTGTATGTGGGTCATGAGGGGAGATTCACTGTGACTGTGATGTGTAAAAACAGTCTTAACTAGAGACTAGAGAGAGAGAGACAGAGAATTTAAAAAAATGCATGCATGGACTGTAAACCATCTCATTTATTCCCAACTTTCCTTACTTGAGAACCTGTCTTGCATCCCTGTTCTCTCCCTCTCAGCGTCCAAATCCCCTGCTACAACCCCCCCCTTCCCCAGATGGCTCACATTCCATGCATTAGTATAAGTCCTGGTTCACATCTGTATACTGACACAGGAGGAATGGTAACCCTATTGTTAATCTGCAGCTTAAAACAACCATTAACTGCAGAATAAGCTGTCTGTCTGAAGCTGCTGCCACGAATCAATACATCATGGGAGCTACTCTGGCAGCATTTCCAACCCTGAGTCTCCCTTAAAACATCTGTATTAGCTCAGCAGATGTGGGTTGGGTTTTTTTTGTTTGTTTGTTTTGTTTTGTTTTGTTTTGTTTGTGGATGTAAGACGTTTCCAAAATGTTGTGGAGGCTGTTACAGCAGCATAATAATCAATAATGTATGGCTTTAATGTTCAAGTGTCCACATACTTTTCACAAGGTACTGTATATCATCTTGCTATTGAAATGTCTTTTTCACTCTGAATCAGATTGTTTTTTCAACCCTCTGTTGTCAGGTGTGTGTCAGAGACTCCTCCTGCTCAGAACCTCGCCATACAGATGTGTCAAGTGCCACACTAATCGTTCTCCTCCCAGCAACATTCCTGCTGACCAGGGGTTGTCTTACCTGCTGGTTTTGTTGCGCTAGAAGCTCAAAGTAGGACCTGTCCTGACCCTTGAGTGCTCTAGTGAACCCCAGATTTTGTTTAACCCAGACGTATGACTTTCCCACTGTTGTCTGATAGTTCCACTCAGATTTTCCTACACCACAGTGCATTTTTTCTGCTCAAAAAAAGTGGTATAATCTGTGGAAACATTCTTATATAGACAGTTTATTCTAGATCTATTAATTCCAAATCTAGTTGTAGGGACATAGAGGGTATATCAAGGCCACACCAAAAAGCCATCTGTGGACTATGAAAATACCCCGTGTGTGTTTGGTAGGTGTCTGTAAATGCCCTCATCTACAACAAAGATGTTCAGCCTGAGTCACAGTGGCCCCAATGGATTTCTAATAGTAACAAATTTTAATGGCCAAAAAAAATGTTGCCTAATCACAAGCGGCTGTACAATAACTCTGCCTCAATAAAATACAAACACTGCAACTGGCAAAGATTTAGATTTAAATCAGCAAATACAGTATTTGATCAAATAATATGTAAGACCCAACCCCAAAGCAATCTGAAAGCTTAATTCGTTTTAGTGTAACATATATTAATCAGGACAGACACATCAGCTCTTTAAATGCGTCAGAACCTGATATTCTGCATGCCTCAAAAATACATCAAGCTGAGCCATATTTACAATTATAGCAATGCAGACATAAATGATTCACACAACAGCAAACTCTTTGGAAAGCTGATGCTTCCATTCAGAACCTACGAACTGTTATACGTGTAACGAGAAATTAAAATTTGTACAATTATTATGATCCTTACATCTCTGAGAAAAAAAAAAAATCAAGAACACAAAAAACAAGTTCTATGACGGACTGACAGTCTGATGATTTCCACAGCAGAAAATTATCTGAAGACTCACCGCTTTGGACAATAACAGCTGTACTCTCAGCTGTACGTCAAAGTCCATTCCTGCCCTAGAGTAATACACACCCACTAAGGGCTTTTGGTGGACAGCTTAACAGACGGATATCTTAAATTGCAAAAGGCACGTGAAGTTTGTCACATATTCTATTTCAAGAAAAATCTTTAGTGTTCCTTGTTTAATATTTTCAAAACATAAGGACCAAGATAAACCCAAAAGTGTAATTTTCAGTCAGAATATTTTGTTATCAAAATACAATGAATAACTACAAAATGCACTCAGTAGAGCTCATACCACCGCCAAGGCAAAATATTGAGGAAAATGTCAAAAAAAATGCCCTCTCTCAAAATGTTATGGAAAGTCATAAAAAAAAATTCCTGGAACTTCACCAAAATGTAACGGATTCTTCCCTGGCCCATTCCCCATCCCTCAACCAAGTTGGCTGCAAATTGGTTCAGTACTTTTTGCATAATCCTGCTAACAAATAAACAAACAAACAAACAAACAAACAGACAGACAGACGGACACTGGTGACAACAGTGTCCTCCTTGGTGGAAGTTAGGATGAGACAATCTGACATGAGAAGCTGTCGTTTGGCCAGAATGTAAAGACGGCCGTGGTAAATGGCAGCAACCACAGAAAAGGAAGACAGAGTTGTGCAAGTTTGATTGACAGCGCTGGATTACGGCATTATGCAACACTGTGGGGAGTAAAAAAAAAAAAAAAAAATCCTGATGAGATTAGGATCTGGATCCTCGCTCTCTCCACTGCTCTCTATCCATCCATTCATCCACTTCTCCCTCTTTCTCTGCTTCATGTAACAAATTATCACGATTGGTGTTTAAAATTACAGGTTTTAAGTTTGGTTTGAGGAACTGCATTACAGGTTTAGATTCACATTGTGACACTCAACATTTCAGTGCTTTAATATGAGCAACCATTCAACAAATAATGATCAAAGCTGCCAACACACTCACACACACACACACACACACACACACACACACACACACACACACACACACACAGATACAGTACATGTAGACAGGAGCTAAAGCTTCCGCTCTTCAAGTTTTTATCCCACCGCCATCTAGAGGGTGAAAATCATGGTGCAACATCGGACCGTGCACTCTGCCGATCACAACACACATTTTACCACTTGTTGTTTGTACTGTGACTTAAATACCTCATGCTGCACTGTATGGAGACAAACACTGAAACCAGGGAGCTGAAATGACTGGAAGTTCATCAGCAGAGGATGAATCCGGTTTTTTTTTGACACACAGTTAATTATCTTAAGTGATTGATGAATTAAAAACACCAAATCACTTGCTGGTTTCCCGAATATGACAATTTAATGCTTTAAAAACCACAGCGTATCGTGTGTTCATCAAGACAACCAACCTGAACACATAGTTTTTTCCTATGGAAAAATGGCTACTTTTTTCAATTATTTTTGTACATTATATGGCCTAAATGATTGATCAATTAATCTGACAGAGTAATCACTGCATAAATTCATAATTAAGCTAACCCTAAATAACAGTCCTCCCTGAAACCTAAACAGAGATCTCTGGGCTTCATTACTTTTGAGACATTTGTGTTGTTTCTCACCAAACTCCAAATACAACAATTTTTTTCAAAAATAATTCAAAAGAAACAGATAAAATGACGGGTTGTACACTTCATCTTTTCTAAGTTTTTATGGCGACATCTTGTTCAGAGTGCTCTCACTGTAGTAGAATATGATAGGTTATGCTTTAAGCACCAAACATCACTTAACAGGTGTATAAAACTGCAAATCAATATCATGTTATAATAGATTTGATGTTTGAGTTCATGTTTTGTGCCAATCAAAAGTCTTCATGACTGAGAATTTAATATGTTACAAATTTTATTACTTTTCCACAATTCAACACAGCTGAAAAAAATCCTCCTGGTACTTGACAATAGAGCTTACTGGAGCCACTGGAGATTCAAATTTTTACCTCATCTTTCCTAAAAAGAGCCCAAACAAAAGCCCTCACTGCAGCCCAGTGAGTTTTCACCCCAGTTGGATGAGCCCAACCTCCCTTAACTCAAAGGTAAAAACTATTTTTCAGAAAAAAAATACTACAGGATCTTCTGACCCACAGTCTGTTTCTGTTTTGTTACTGTGACACTGGACAGGTCAGGACAAATTTGTTGACTTGAGGAATTACTCAGCGTGAATCGGCGCTATTTCAAAATGAAATTTACTTCAAAATGACAGCAGAGCATAGCTGTGAGAGCAAGTTCAAAAATCTGAAATGTGTGTAACATCCTGTGCATGAAACATGAACAGGACGGAGAGATGCAGCCACTAACTTTCTTTGTGAGAGAAAAACAATCTGACCATAAACAGGCACATAAAATGAACGAATCACACAGAAACAAGCAGGCGCTGTTTCATAAACCCACCTCAGACATACATGTTCTAGTTGCATAAAGTATCTTGCGAAAAGGGTTTTCTATGTACTTCTCTTATGATTTCCTTAAGGAAAAGGAAAACAGTAAAATGTAACATAATGCATATCTTCAAGAAACATCCTTTAATGAGATTTCATCTTCTGAGTGCCCTGTCAAGTTATAAGGATTTTTTTCTTTAAGGAAGTCCCTTTTCTGTCGCACAAATGTCTTTAGCAACAAAAAAAAAAAGAGGAAAACAACTTAAAGTACCTGTGAAGGCAACTCAGATCAGGTCATGGTAGAGTTTTATGTCACAGATTAACACCATAAGTGTACCAATAATAGTGTTTTTGGTTACAAAAAATCCTATGGGTACTTCAGTGTGGTGTACTTTACATTAGCTCTGCAATCTACTGTGAGAGATTTCTTGCACCAACCTCCTAATTTCAGTTCAAAAATAAGGAAATAAAAACTTTGTCGGAGAAATCTTAAGGAGGAAAACTTTATATGCAACTAGGTAGCTTTCAGCATCTTCCCCTCAGTCCGGTTATAAATATGTAAGCCCGCCTAACTTGTCTGTGCAGACTACGAGTCCCGTCTGAATAAATGAAATATGTATTATTGACCTTGGATGGGCTGCAGACCAGTAGTGGACTGTGCATGTTTGCATGTTGATTAGCAACGAGGTTATTACTATCAGCTACATAAACTAGGCAGCCAACTTTTTCTTTTTTTTTCTTTTTTCTTTTTCTTTTTTAACATCAGGCCTACGAAAAATCAGCTCTACTCGTTTAAAATAAATTGTCATCGCTCGTAGTTTTATACAAAATAGGGCTGGATATGCTGTCTTCAAACCCCTCGGTGTCATCTCCGTTAGTCTAAGTCTCTGTAGCGGGTCGTCTCCGGTGATGTCCACCCATCAGATTTTCTTCCGGACGCTGAAAGCCACCGAGTTCCCGTACAGCAGCCGGTCCCGCTCCCGCACCTCCTCCTGCAGCTTGGCCTCGGCAACCCGCAGCTGGCGGATGGTTGCCTTCATCTCCTTCATCTTCACCTCCATCAGTGCGATGATGTCCCGCTGCTCGTTCAGTTTCCGCAGCAGCTCGGCCGACGTGGTACCGGTGGTCAGCGAGTACGAATGGTCCAGCGGGCTGCTGGTCACACTGACGTACTGCACGGGCAGCTGGTGCAAGGCGGACGTGGTTTCGACCGACGAGTCGTCGGCGGTGAGCTCGTCCGCACTGCCGACGGGCGCGGTGTAACAAGTCCCCTCTGACTGGGCGGGCAGCCGCGCCGTGCCCAGGTACTCTCCGTTTTGGCCTATCTGAACCACGGTGATGCTGTCGTCGCTCGCCTCCCCACCAGCATTGCCCTCGGCTCCTTCCGCCGTGCTGCCCAGGACGCTGGTGATGACAATCCCGGAGGTCGCTGCGGCGGCGGGGGCAGGAACCCCCGCAGACACTTTCCTGCCTCTGCCCCGCCGACTCCTGCGCTCATTCACGCCCCGCAGAGGGAAAAGGGACGGCACACGGATGCTGTAGGTTTTCCTCCCGCCGGCGAAATGCACGCTGCAGACCCGGTGCCCCGTGGTGGGCTGGAAGGTGCTGAAGCAACCGCTGACCCCAGCCCGGGAGATGTTCCTTAGCCACAGCTCCCTCAGCGCGGTGTCCTTAGGAAACGTGTAGAAGCGCAGGTCCCGGTCCCGGTGCGAGTTGTTGTAGCAGCCAGGTACACAGCAGGTGAACCCGGGCATGTTTGCCTCAGCGCCGAGGGTAAAGACACGGTCTCGGGGTGAAGCTTGTAATATTTTGTTGTTGTTTCTTTATTCTGTGCGTTGTTATCAAGCCCCGCGGCCTGCAAGCGGAACTACACGTCCCACAACGCTAACAACTTCCTGTTTATTTTTCACCAAAAACTGAGCCGATGCTCTCCGTACGACGACTGAATCCACCCGAACTTATCCGGACTCGGAGCACACACAGTGTGTACTTGTGCTGAATTTGCGGCTGGTATTTTATTTTCGTTGGTAAATGTGTGGTTTTGTTCTTCGCTGTGTTATCGGGCCAACCGTCTTCCACTGAGAACTAAAAGTACCATGAGTCCTTGCGCTTCCTGTCCAGGTCCGCCAGCGCTCTAGCGCCCCTGCTGGTCAGGGGGTGGAAACACACCTGAGCGCAGAGAGGTGCATTGTTTACAAATCATTCTGTTTAGTCATAGTCAGCGGTGGAGGAAGTATTCTGATCCTTTACTCAAGTAAAGCTACCAGTGCCACAACGTAATAACACCATGAAAAAATAATTTAAGGAAAGGCATATAAGTACAACCTGGAACATCTACTTAAAGTATTAAGAGTAAAAGTACTCCATGCAGTAAAATATCCCTTGTGACTGATACAGTGATATATATTTCATATCATTACATTGACAAACAATGACACACAAAGCATGTTTTGTACAACCAATAATCCAAACCTTAAAATTAATAAAAAAAATTTAAAAAAAACATTGAATGTTTTCATTCTGCTTGAAGATTACTCAAACCATTTCCAACATAGCTGCAAATTAATTTTCTGTCAATCAACTAATCGACTTTTCATGTATATGTGTATATATTTTTAATACAGTAGATTATTTCATAACAAAGCCTTTCATATGTTTTGTGTGCAAAAATCTTAATATGTAAAATAACTAGTAACTACAGCTGTCAAATAAATGTAGTGGAATAAAAACTACAATATATTCCTCTAAATTGTTGTGGAGTGGAAGTATAACGTAACATGAAAAGAAACTACTCAATTAAAGTACAAGTACCTTGAGTTTGTACTTAAGTACAGTACCTGAGTAAATGTTCTTAGTTACATTGCACTACTGGTTATAATACAAGCACACATAAAATAATGTCAGCATTTTGAAAAACAATACCTTCATACATAATGCAGACTATTTAAAAAAAAAAAAACATGCTTTTCAGTTATCTGTTTACATTCATGCAGATATTATTTTCCATGCATATTAGAACTGGATGGTCCAAGGCCCCGTGCAGGAGTTTTCAGTTACAACGGCTAATTAAAACTCTAGGATAAACTTTGTCATTTTTTTCCCAACATATGTACTGGTGGTGAAGCAAAGCAGTGTTATAGTGTTTGTTATATTTTTATTGTTTCACATCAAGCATCCATGGAAGGTGAAACTCCACGTGTCCATATTAAATGTGACAGAATTTCAGAGGTTTGAAAGGAAATATTAAGTGTTGTTTAATTTGAATACAGTCCAATTTTGAACCTGTTTCCTGCCACAGCTTTGCCAATCTTGCCATCTGAAACAGCACAGTGTACAGCCTTGTGGTAGTAACCTTTATCACCCACCTGATGGCCTTATAGCATTCTCTTGTGTACTTGCTTTTGTGGTCGCAACCACAGGGACATAACAGCTCCAGATCTCCCCGTGGAGGATGAAATGGTTTGGCTGTTGAATTTCATCCATGAAGTTGGATGGTTGCGGATTGCTCTGCATTCCTGTCATCTTTCCTATGATCCCCATTCAACCATTACTCAGACACTTTTGGATATTATCTATTGATCTACATGTCAGACCCTTCTCTGTAAACTAGCAGACACATCTGTAGCTTGAATTGCAAGATACAGCCAGACTGAAACTTCTTACCTTAAATTTGTAAAATTTTAAGTCAGGTAGACTACACAGGAAGAATTGTCTCTATATCTTGGTTGAAAACATGGACTGTTTTGGTAACAGAATAGGATAACACTATATTGATATTAATATAATATTAATGCTGTAATTATGTCATTATCTATGACTATACAGGTTCTCTGGGTCATTTGTGTGTCTATGTGTGCGTGTGTGTGTGTGTGTGTATGTGTGTTTGAGTCACTGTCATTGTAGATTTTGGTCATGTAACTTATATTTTCTCTTGTTTTGATGTTATACATTCTGGTCAAAAATAACAACATATAGAAGAAAGTTAACTTGCATAAATATGCTGAACCAAAAAAAGAAAAAAAAACTGTCTACATAAAGTTACTTTTCAAAGGAGGTCTATGCTTTGTAAAAGCCAGGCAAGTGTACTGAGTCATGGGAAAACACGTGCTCCACGATTGTCCCTGCTCCAGGAGCACCCCTATATTCCTGGATGGGTTTATGGGACCACCGGACTGAAAGGTACCCAAAATGACAACAAATGCTGTGTTGTTTTGTGTCACTTTATGATTGTTTTGCAGCTCTGTGGTCATTTTGCATATGTTCTTAGAAGTTGTTTTCAACCCTATGTGTTATGTGTTATGTTTTGTGTCTCTTTGAGACCATTTTGCGTCAATTTGTGGTCGTTTTGTGTCTCTATTTGATCATTTTTCGTCTGTAGTCATTTTGAGTTTCTTTGTGGTTCCTTGCCTACCTTTGTGGTCGTTTTGTGTATTTTAACTTTGTTCTATGACTTTCAACCAAAAAACATTAACAGTCACTGCTAGTGATTGAATCTGTTACCTGCAAAATAATACGTTTCGCATGATCAACCTTACGTATTTTTGGTGTTTAGAGGCCACATTTTCGAGACTAGCTCGTGTCGCCTATGTGTCCCGTACTGAATTCTCCGCTGGTGACCCATCTCCAGCGCCTTGTAGTATCTCCGGCTCCCCCCACAGTCCTGCCGTTGCTGCCGAAGTTACCATTAGCAACTGGGCAGCGCCCGGCTCAACACTCACCGCAGCTGCTGATGTCCTGGTCAATACAGTAGGTAGATAACCTTACATTTCACCACGGATTGTCATTTTAGCGCTTTTAAAGACGGTCGGACACATTAACTTCAGATATTAACTCTGTAAGGTACGTACGTTTGTCGCGAGTTTTTTAACTGGCTTTGCGGCTGTCTGGCCGGCTAGCTGAACGTGCTAGCTAACGTTATCAATAACCTGAGTTTCGAGCAGCTGAGAAGAGCTAGCTTAGTGTGTGGGAGCCTTAGCTATCCGGAGTACATAACCAACACAGGCCTTTGTTGGGTAAAGAGGGGCCACTTTCTCCCAGGTTTGTGTTACCGTAATAATTTACGCCAATGCCCAACTATTATTGATCTCAACAGCGACAATTTGGTGTGGCTGGGCTTTGTTATCAGACCAGCCGACAGCAGTACAGCACGGCAAGGTCACTTTTCAGTGATGTGTGTGTGTGTGAGAGAGAGACAGAGAGTGAGAGAGAGAGAGGTGTCAGTTGCTGCCAGCCTGGTAAATGTATGTTTGTTTGACTACGGTGTTTTAACCCTGGCTACATAGGTAATGCAGGTGCACAGGCACACACACGCCTCTATCAGTCTGTTGTACAGTCATGGCTACAGGGAGACAAGTGAGGCACAGAGTCAGCTCCTGCCAGCCACTACTCCAACATTAACATCAGCTCTTCTCACATAAATACATGTTTATAATATTGTAATTATTTGCCCGACCTCATTAGTGCTCAGCAAAGAAAGCGCAGCTTATATTAGCTTTCAGCTACAAGGACTTCTCAAAAAAACAAATAATACTGTGTAAAGCTGAAACGATTAATCGTTTCATCTTTTCAACGATATCGATTAATTGGCTGATTGTTTTTTTCAGTTGATAAATTAATGGTTTTGTCCATAAAATGCCAGAAAGTAGTGGAAAATACCAGTTCTAATTTCTCATAGACTAATGTGACATCTTCAAATGTCTTGTTTTTTTCAATTGACAATCCAAAACCCAAAGATATTCAGTTTGCTATCATGTATGACAAAGAAAAGGATCAAATCCTCACATTTGAGAAGCTAGAAACAGCAAATATGACATTTTGCTTTAAAAATGACTTAAAATGATTATTTGATTATCAAAATAGTTGCTGATTAGTTTTCTTACTACTGGCTAATCAATTAATGAGCTAATTGTTGCAGCTCTAATACTGTGGGCAGGTGCTCCCACCACACAAGCCAACTGTAGTCAAACGACAATTACATGGATGACTGAAATCCACACAGCAGTTACAGGTCAATAGAGTTAGATTAAAAAAAAAACATCAAAGGTAAGTGGATAGTTGGGAGGGCCTCAGGCGAGCTGAGCTGCACAGTATTTCATATTTAAGTTAGTGAACAAGTAGCACTGGGTCAAGAATGAACATTATGTAATGTAATTATATAAATTGTTGATAAAATCACTGTTACAAAAATGCCACTAAATTAGTGTTTAACCAGGTTAAGGTCATACACATAGAGAGATAAATTACACTTGCTACAGAGGTAAAGATGACGTTTACTTTTGTTGGGTGTGGAAAATCTGAGGAATGGCATGTTAACTATGTAGCAGGACACAGTGTAAGTGGCTGTCAGAGACTGCTGATAAGAAGAACTGGTCCAAACTTCCAGCAGACATGTTTGTCCTGTTTGTCGGTACAGTCACTAGGAGTTGGGAGACAAATCATTAATATAGATCTTGAGCCATGAGACAAGTTAGTGTCTGTAACTTGCTTGTTATGTCTTATCCTGGTCATAAGTCAAACATTACAATAAAGAGCGTAAAATGATTTTGTGAAGTAATTTCAGAAATATGCATTTTGAAAGCTGCACTATTGTAACCCAGATTATTGTTGCATTAATGCATTAAACTGCAATTTTGTCAATGTCACCCAGCTTTAATAGTCTGTTCATTTATTTTTACAGGTAAACTCTTCCAAATTTTCAGACATAAGTAAAGGCCTTGACAGACAAGCAGATCATAGGCTTTTGGGATGTCAGTTAGGCTGGCCATGGTTCACACGTAAGGTCACAGTGAGTGGCACTGCCATGTTGCCAGGAGTTGGGGTGTTTGGCACAGGGAGCACAGCCCGGGTGCTGGTCCCGTTGTTGAAAGCTGAAGGCTTTGAGGTTCATGCACTCTGGGGTCGAAGCGAGGAGGAAGCATGCTGCTTGGCAAAGGAGCTTGGCATCCCATTTCACACCAGCCGATCTGATGACGTCCTGCTGCACCAAGATGTCGATCTTGTTTGCATCTATATTCCACCCTCAATGACGAGGCAGATTGCTGTCAAAGCGCTGGGTAAGAGGTCATAAATAAAAATACACTGTTACTAAAATTTTTCTCTTTTCCAGGCTGCCCTGTCCAAAAACCTTGAGATTTTGAGTGTTTAAATGCACATTTAAACTTGAAATTTTTACCGAGCCAAAAATAATGTAGCCAGTCCATCACAAGCTATAAAACATTAAAACAAACAGCATTGCAAAAAAAAAAGAGAGAGAGAAAATATTATTAATGGATATTAAGTAATAAACAGCAGATTTTTTTCCTTTACAAAACAGAATGCAGAATTGGGTGTATGTGAATGATGACACTCAAATAAGTTTAGTTTTCTTCCTAAACATCAGGTCCAGGTCTTATATTCCAGTTTCCACTGGCATAAATTGTATGAGCATCTGTGAACCTGACCCAGCTGGGTGTGGTAGGTCATCTTTGTAACATCTGAATTTTTTGACTGTGACGACAGTACTCCCCAAAGGATGCATATACTGAAAATGACTGGATTCTTCTGTAACATATTTCTTAGGGTTTATTCTTTAGATGTGATTAATGGTGATCATAGCCATGACCATGGGGAATGTATTTATCTGGGGGGGAACCAAAGCAAAACTTACAGACAAAAACTCGGAATTTGCCACATCTCACATGTGTCAGCAACACACTGAAGCAAACATAATCAACATGCTGTCGTATCAGAGGAGAGTAGATCTATTAAGTTAACTTACTGTATCTGATGGAATTCCTGAGTGTTGACTTCAGCTTCCTGTTTTACTTGCAACTTCCTGAGTGTGTCCCCACCAAAGGACATATCCACGCCACTAATTCCAAAGGGTACTGAATGCTGCCGATCTCCATGTATAAAAAATACACACACAGTCTGCTATCGCATGTGGTTACAGGAGAATATTGACTTTTTGTTTATGAATAACAAACCTAGTGAACTTGATTGTAATGCCATCTAAGGCCATCAGCTCCATTGTGTGCCTGAGCACTGAGACAGTTCACACCACGCCTTCAAATCATATGTAATGTACTATAACTTAAAAAACGAAACAGTATACACCCAGTTGACATTTTAAAGGTACAAATAGCTAAAACAAATGCATTTCAATACAACAGCCGTGCAATACACTCTACCTTTTTTGTTGAAACTGTTTTAGGTAGGTGTTGAATCAGTGCTATGGTCAATTTCAAGGGTGCAAGTTTGTACTGAAAGCTGTTTCTAAAATTTAGTCTACTCTCAGTAATATAAACTGGTGTACCAACTGAGTATATGTCAAGCCGAAATTGTGTGTAAAACTTAATAACTAAAGGCAGATAAAGAATCATAGTGAAGACGATGTTCGCCACCTTTACCTGCAACATAAAAGAATAATTAAAAGAAGAAAAACAATTGTTTAACAAACAAAAATCAGGAAATGGTTTTATGTGGGAGTTTGAATCCCAAATTTAAAATTGCAGTAGTTTCATTGTCTTTACCTCAAATATCACTGAATTCAGTCGTATCTGAATAATAACCCCATATTTCTCTCTCTCTCTGCAGGTATAGGTAAGAATGTTGTGTGTGAGAAAGCTGCAACTGCTGTGGATTCATTCAAGATGGTGACTGCAGCCAGATACTACCCCCAGCTGCTCAGCATTATGGGTAATACCCTGCGCTTCCTGCCGGCTTTTGTTGCAATGCGCCAGCTGCTGGTGGAGGGATATGTTGGCGAAATGCAGGTGTGCGATGTCCGAGTCTACGGCCCAAGCCTCCTGGACCAGTCGTACGGCTGGACCTGTGAGGAGCTGATGGGAGGAGGTGGTCTACACACTGTCGGCTCTGCCATCATCGACCTTCTGAGTTACCTGACTGGTGCTCGAGCCCATCGTGTACATGGCTTACTGCGGACCTTTGTGCAACAAAACGGTTTGATCCGAGGCATCCGCCGCGTCACCAGCGACGACTTTTGTTTTTTCCAAATGTTGATGGGGGGAACTGGGTCTAGCTCTGGTGGTGTGTGTTGCACTGTGACCCTGAACTTCAACATGCCAGGGTCATTTGTGCACGAGGTCATGGTAGTTGGATCCACTGGACGGCTGGTTGCCAGAGGGACAGAACTGTATGGGCAACGCAATGGGAGTAAAGGTGAGGAGCTGTTGCTAGGCGACAGTGGATGGGTGGGACCAGAGGTGAAAGAGATGCCCTTGCCTCACCTGCGGGGGCTGAGCTCCATGGTAAAGGCACTGAGACAGTCTTTTCAGGCTCACGAGGAGCGTAGGTCATGGGCACGAGGACCAGTTGCCATGGCACCAACATTTGAGGATGGCCTGTATGTGCAGACGGTGGTCGAGGCGGTGAAACGGTCCAGCTGTAGTGGAGAATGGGAGTGTGTTGAGATCATGAGCCAGGAGCCAGATCCGAATCACAACCTGTGTGAGGCTCTGCAGAGAAATAAGAACTAAATATATTTATACACCCAGTGCAACTACTACATGTCTGACAAAACTGGGCTCTGAATGTTGCTCCTTTACTTCAGCTGCTTTGGCAGTTTTCATTACACATGACTACTCTGCATTTTCACATTCTTTCACATTTTGAACAGAATATTTTATTTTAGAGAATATAACTGTGTTGTGGATGTTTGTACCATCACAGTTGTTTGTACACTAAATTGTCATCCACAGCTCCATTATTCCGATTCTCCACAGAAAATATTATAAAAGCGCTATATTAAGTTTAAGTGTGCCAGTATCTGCCATGCCAAAAAGTAGACGCAGTCCCTATTCTCACTGAAGCTGAAAGTCATGGAGTCGTGACTGCAAAGTGTCACCTGTTATTAAGACACCACACCTACGTCAAATATTGGCTGAGAGCAAAACTGCTTAGGACTCAAATCAACAAGTGAATGTCTGACCACAGCCTCTTTTTCCACTTCGAGGAGTTTGCCTGGATACATTAATGTCAAAAGCAAAATGCATAAAGTCCAAATAAGTACCTTATCCTTGCAGTTGGACGACAAGAACACACGTGTTCCTCAAGTATGCCGGATTATTTTTTTAATATTTCCCTTTTTTTTCTCTGAGTTTTTAGGTTTACATTATCAGAGCAGCGGCTGAAGTGTTTGCAAGAGTTGGATGTTACCATACTCCATGAAATGGTGGACTAGGCATCGGCACTGTCAATCCCAAAACGTCCACAAGCATATACAGAATGTTTGGGTTCAGCACAGTTTGTCCAAGCTGTTAATTCGGACATTGTGAGGTTAAAATCTTACAGTAGGTTTACAGTCCAACTAAGATAACATTTGGATCTCTATTGTATATAACATTTATATATTTATGAATAATTTGGTTTTAATGTATTCCCAACACCAATAGCACCTTGATCTGAATGGAAGTGTTTACCTCAGACATAAATGTGATTATCAAAGCATGTTAAAGATTTGTATAACAAAATACTTTCACTTGTTGCAGTGTGATGATTCTGTCTGAATTTGAATGATTCTCCAGTGGAGATCAACCTCTGTACAATTCAGAATAAGAATAATGGAGCTGTGTATATTTTTTTTTCCTAAATGTGTGATGATAAGCATAAATTTAGATTGTTGAAAAGATTGCAAGAGGGGCTAGTAGGTTTTTTATGTTATGGCTTGCCGTGGCAAACAGAAGATACCAGGGATTGAGTAAAATAAGCTATATAGAGAACAGAATAATAAAAAGTCTGATTTGTAGCATTGACCCTCAAAATGCCCATATCTTAAAGTGGTACTTCATTATAAATTGATCTTTTGAGTATCACTCACACCCTATAAGCTAGAAAAGAGGCTATAAAAAATTTGTAGTTTCCTACTTGTTAAACTAGATTTCAGTAGTGACATGTTTTCATGGTATCAAAACCATCTAAACCCCTCAAACCACACCTGTCTCATCTCAGTATTTTCAGTCATAATTTCATCAAAATACCACTTCCAAATAAATACATTACTTCAAGAAGCTTCAAGGAGAGTGATAGTGCAACAAAGATTCCTTGTGTCCTAGTAATATTTTGGTTCGATGTTTACTGTTTGGAACAAACAGAACATATGTAAGGACAGGGTTCGGAATGACCCCACCACCACCAGAGGGTTTAATAGGATTGTTTGGTCCATGTTTTCCACTGTCAAAGCTTGTCATCAATGGTCAACTATTTAACCACTGAAACTGACTGTGAAAGAGGAAACTACCAACTTTCAACAGCTCCCTGTCAAGCTTACACAGAGGACAGATTATAGGTGGAGTAACACGTTAAATCTTTTTACATTAGCAGAAACAGGCTTGTCCTAGAAAGAGACCTTTTATTGATAAACTGTCAAAGTTTTAGATTCAAAGACTGAGTTTAAACTGTGTGTAAAAACTTCGTTTACATGTGTTAACCATTGAAGTAATTTTATATGTTTTTACATGATTTTGTTTCATGCAATCCATGCATTAAAAAGTTATTACAGATGTTTGAATCCAGAGGTCGGGGCCATCACCCTTACACCAGTCATCCTGAAACCTTGCTGATCCTTTCATTGAGTAGAACCACTGGATTTGATGTGCGTGAGAGTAGAAATGTGTGCCTCTGAAGCGTTCAGACAAAGAGGCAGAAGTGTTAAACAGTTTACGGTTGATGTAGTCACTCGCTGCATCTAAGTTCTGCTGAATATCCTAAAAAGAAAGATGGGGTGTACTGGTTTGATTTGATTGGTCTGCCCCCTTCTTAGAACCACGCAGGATTTGCAAATAAGGACACATACACGTTACACGCTTACCTCACGCTATCCCAACAGTGCTTTACAAAAACCTTAAATCAAGTTTACATTAAGTGTCTCTAACACATTTGCCTGCAGGATGCTCCATAACCCACCACTATTAAAATACATTCCAACCAATTTTTCACCGTCTCGTCAACACATGTTCTTGTTTTGTTTTTTTGCACTGATAACTGATAAAATGCCACCTATTTAAAATGCAGTGTAATGCTTGTACCAGACAGTTCACTGCAAAAATGAATTTAACATTTGTCTGTTTAAGGAAGACTTTTTGTATTTATTTATGTCTTGGTGTGGAAAAAGTTTCCCTGCATTCATTCTGTTCAGTGTTTGTGTTTTCAGCCTGTGAATTTCTGTTTAAAGCTGTAATATTTATCATCTTTAGCTTTAGTGTTGTTTTAATTGATAAATAAGGCTTTTTGAGCACAATGTGTTGCATTTAAGTCGGGAAACTGTACTGTTAATCTGCCTGACAGATATTTCCTTTAATAAATACAGTTGTCTTCATCTGGTGTCTTTGCTCAGTCCTTGGTTTATTAATTCTTTTTAAAAAAAAAGTTCCAGTGTCTTTTGATAAGATATACAGTTCTTTACTGAGATGACGATCCAACCAATAACTGTTCACAACATTTTTAAATTTTTAACATAATCCAGTATTTTGTAAATCAAATATTTTGGCCCAGGGCAGTTGTGTTCTAGACAGAGATAGTAGCATGCTAATCTTCACGTATAGTCAGACTGAAGAACCACTTTTAAGTATCATGCAGTATGTTGCATCCTGTCTCCTCCCTCGTCTCCGTATAATCACTTTATCTCAACGGAAGCATTATGCTGCATTCATGTGGGAGTTACTGAATGACCAAATGCTGTTTGCTGGAAAGTATTGTTATGGTTTGATTGACTAACATTAGCCTTGTCTGAGAACTTTCTACATTTGCAGAAGCAAATAAGGATGATACACTCAGTTGGTGTTTTTTTTTACGTACATCTAACTGAAAAATAATTGTTTTAGCGAGGTGTTGATTCAACTTTATGTCATGTTCAATTTTCCAGTATCGACTTTAGAATATAACCTTGTAAAATCTGTTATCTACCATCCTTAAAGAATAATATTAAAGGTGTCCATTTTTTATTTCCACAGGAGGTTACCAAAAGCACGACAAATTACACGCTTCCAAATTATAAATTTGAATCAACATCTCTCTAAAACAAGTTCTACAAAAACTGAACATTGAACCATCACGAAGAGAAGATTTATTGCAGAACTGTTGTATTAGACTACATTAGTTTTAGGTAGGTGTACCCAATAAACTGACAGCTGAGTGTATACTGTTTGGGTTTGAAATTATAACAGAAAAAAAGGAAAACACATACATGATCGAGGTTATAATTTTTAAGTTTCATATTCATAAATCTTTTCTGCTTTACATAAAAAAGGGGGCATCACTTAGACTTATGAAATCTTGCACCAATAAGAGGGCTGTAAAAACTTTAAATGAGTGTATTGTGTTTAATGTGTTTACTTAACTTTATTCTGTTGTTTTATTTCTTTATTTTTATTTTTTTTTCCTCTTCTATTTCCTTCATATACATTCATACACTCAATAAAGTGAAGAAATAAAATAAAATTTAAAAAAAATAAAAAGCAGAAAGGGTGAGAAAAGGGACGTCAGACAGCCCGGATATGACGTTTGCGGTAGCAAACATAGCTCGGCTAACTTAGCGCAGCAGCTAACACCGCTTATACTACTGTTACCATTAATTAAAAACTGATTCTGTAGAAAACTCAGAGCAGTGGAAAGTACACGGCCTCTTCATCTAACTTAGAGCTACCAAGCTGAGTATAAGCAGGACGTGATTTGGAACACATTGGCGAGCTAATGTTGTGTGTTGACAAACCGGAGCCAGCCAGAGAGATGACCCGTAAAAGAAGTGTGGTTTGGGGCTTTTTTAAAACCGTGGACTCAGAGTCGGTCCAGTGTCTGCTCTGCAGGGGCTACCAGTCCAGACAGGTTCAAGGCAGCACCACGGCCATGCTGAGACATCTGCGTGTCAAACACCCCAAAGAGGTCGCCAAGAAATGTAAAGGACGGGCGCCTCAAACTGTCTCCAGAAACGGCCATCAAGACGTGGACACGGACAGTGAACAGTTCTGCTCCGGTACGATTCACTAAATCATCAGTGGGTAGTTGACTGAAGCACTGAGTTCCTGGCATCCGCAGATGAAACCATTAGTTAATTAATCCAGTAGTCGATCGACAGAAAATTAATTGGCAACTATTTTGATGATGATTTTAGTCGTTTTTTTAAAGCAAAAAATGTCAAATATTTGCTGGTACCAGCTTCTCAAATGTGAGGCTTTGGTGCTTTTCTAGTCATACGTGATAGTAAACTGAATATCTTTGGGTTCTGGACCGTTGGTCAGACAAGGAAAGACATCTGAAGACGTCGCCTTGGGAAATTTTTCACTACTACTTATATTTTATAGACAAAACTAATAAACGATCAATTGAGAAAACAATCAGCAAATTAATTGATAATGAAAATAATCGTTAGTTGCAGCCCCAGAATTAGCTCAATGCAGAGCTGAAACAATTTATCTATCCACAGAAAATTGATCAACTATTTTGATAATCAATTTGAAGTTTAAGTAATTTTTCTAGCAAAATGCCAATTTGGTTCCAGCTTCTTAAATATGAGGGATTTCTGATTTTCTGTGTTTTTATATCATTGCAAAGTGAATAAATATGTGGTTTGGACACTGAAAGATATTTGAAGATGTCAACTTGGGACTTTGGAAATTGTGACTGGCGCTCCTCATTATGTTCAGACAATTTAAGGACCACGCCATTAATTGAGAAATGTATCGGCAGATTACTGAGTAATGGAAAATAATTGTTAGTTGCACAAAAACACAGCAGTTATTTACACCTGTGCTTTTATCTAAAAATGTCTTCCGTGGAAAAGCCCTGTTGACTTCAACTTTTAAACCCCCTTCAGTCAGTGTGACTGAAGAAAAGCAACCTGCTTTGTCTCTACACTCAACAGTCTCTCACCTACACCAAGAACAGATTAAAATGTGAATGAGATGTGCCATAATGTTTTTTTTTTTTTTTTCTACATTTAAGGCTTTATGTGTAGTGTAACAAGCTGTTATAGAATATTGCTTTACTGGCATTATTGCTCCAAAGTGGAGTTAAATTAATGATGATCAGAGTTTCATAAATTCGTAGGTATTATTTTAAATGTCTGTCCATTGAGGACAGCAGTCTAAACGCTTTAGGTCACAGTCAGCTTTTCAGCCTGATTGTCGTCTTTCTATCACATCTGAAATAATAAGAATCCAGTAAAACAGCAGGAAAATTAATCACCAACAATTTTGGTAACAGATTAACTGTTCCAGTCATTTACCAAGCAAAAATGGCAAGTATATTTGTTTTTCAAATTTAAGGCTTTGCTGCTTTTCTCTGTTTGACGGAATTATAATCTGGGTTTAGGACTGTTGGTCAGACAAGACAAACAACTTGAAAGTATCACATTGGAATTCAGGAACTTTGGTATTTTGAGTGTTTTCTGACATTTTACACACTTTAAAAAAAAAAAATCCACATATTAATCAATAATGAATTGTTACTTGCAGCTGTAATTATAACTTTATTTTCTTCTTATTTAGTGGAAGTGGCACTGGAGGACGGAGACTCTGACAACCATACTACCATGAATGAATCTGATATTAGTTGTGCTATTAATGGCATCCTAGAAGCTGCACAAGGAGGTTCAGCAGAACAAACACCGCTTGGAGAGGCGAGTGATGACCTCCCTGTAAGACGTAGCCGGCACAAACGGAGCTTAATTTGGAGGCACTACGAGCATTTGGACAGTTTGAATGCTGCTCGTTGTCGCATCTGCATGAAGAAGTTACAGTGCTTTGAAGGTGGCGGCACCAGCAACTTGCGTCGGCACATGTCAAAGAGACACCCGGAGGTGTTTTCTAGGCTCGTGGCCGGCGGGCTTAACCCACCTCCACCGAACTCATCACAGGGCTCAAATGCTAATGGTGACACATCGACCTCTCCAGAAACTGCTGGGGCAACAGAGCAGAGAAAGTTTTCAGGTAAGCTTTCGTAGCTCACTAGTGTTTTAGTTTGTAAATAATTCTTTTCAAAGTCATCTTCTCAAACAATGCTCTCTGATAATACTGTCATGGCAAATGCATGAATCTCACCTACTTGTAATCACATAATTAATTTATAATTGATATATAGACAGGTGAAAAATTAAAGGAAAAACCAACACAAAGTGTCTCAGTAAGGTGTTGGGCCACTGTGTGCTGCCAAACAGCTTCAATGCTCCTTGGCATTGATTCTACAAGTCTGTGGAACTCTGCTGGAGGGATGGAAACCATTCCTGCAAAAGATATTCCCTCATTTGGTGTTTTGATGATGATGGTGGTGGAGAGAGCTGTCTAACACGTTGGTCCAAAATCTCCCATAGGTGTTCAACTGGGTTGACATCTGGTGACTGCGAAGGCCATAGCATATGATTCATATCATTTTCATACTCATCAAACCATTCAGTGACCCCTTTTGCCCTATGGAGGGGGGCATTGTCATCCCGGAAGAGGCCACTCCCAGCAGGATATGAATGTTTCATCACAGGATAAAGGTGATCACTCAGAACAACTTTGTATTGATTTGCAGTGACCCCTTCCTATAAGGGGACAAGTGGACCCAAACGATGCCAGCAAAATGGCTCCCACAGCATAACAGAGCCACCAAATGTCCTCACTATAGGGGTCAAGCATTCAGGCCTGTACCGTTTACTTGGTGTATGCCACACATGAATTTGCCAATTTGTCAAGGATATGGTGAGGGATTACTCATCTGACCATATCGCTATTTTCCACATCTCCTTAGACCAGTGTCTATGGTTTTTGCACCACTGAACTCTTAAATCTGCATTCATTTTTGTAATGAGGGATTTATGGGCTGTACCACTACTATAATATCCCTCTCTATGTAATTGTCAGCGGAATGTTCTTGCCTACACAGACTGATCACGTCCTGCATTGACATTCAGTCACATTCACAGCCACAGTCTGCCGCTTTTCCTTTCATATCGCACTAATCCACGTGCATGAAGGTCATCAAATATGTGCTGTCAACCACGATTTCCGACCCTATTTACTGACTTCTTTCCCGTAGATCTAAATGCTGATGTCACTTCAGTCACTCATCCTATTGAAGCACTAGCCAGAATCCACTGGACCTGCCCAGCGTTTTTATACAGGACACAGAGCATGATTGGATGTTAATTACGAAATTGTACCATGCAGTGCTCCTATCTGGAAGCATTTGCATTCATTATGTTTCTCCAATCATTTATTAAGGTTTTTCCTTTAATTTGTCACCCATCTGTATATTATATTATAATTCACATCACTTTTAAAACACTGTGCTGATAAAAACACAACTTTCAATACAGCGAGATGACTGCCAGTTTTGACTGCCAATGTTAAAATTTGTTTGATTTGTTTGTTCCCAGGTCGTTATGAGACTAAACGTGGCCTTCTCCTTCTCTGTTCTTACAGGTGTGTTGAAAGGTTCAAGAGCGTCTGAAGGAGAAAAGCGTGTGTTGAGGAGAGAGCGGGAGCTGATTGAAGCTCTGAGGAGAGCGCAGAAGGAGGAGGCTCGGGCTCTGGAGCATCAGAGGGAGCTGCTTGAGAAGCTGCGTGCAGCAGATGCCCGAGAGGCAGCTGCAGAGAGGGAGAAAATTGAGTCACTGAGGAAAGTACAGCAGGAGGAAGCCAAAGAATTAAGTGGACAGAGAGAAGAGCTGCAGAAGGAAAAGGCAGAGCTACAGAAGAAATGGGAAGAGCTTCAGCAAGAAAGAGAAGAACTTCTCTTGTTTTCCAGAGGACAGTAACCCCCCTGATTCTGTTACAACATTACAACGGGACTCTGATGTCAGGTTTTCTATAAATGCCTTGAGACTATTTCAAACATGAGATGGTGTAAAAATGTAAACTCCTCTTTTAGTCAAATATATTTTGCAAACAGTCAGTGGACCGTTGATTTTGTTTCCGTTGCAGCGGATGTCCTGACATCACTCTGGCATATATAGAAATTTGACTGGCTATAAAAATGTACGTGTTCCTTCAAACTCTTGAAGTCTTCAGTACAGGATCAGACCAGTTGCACAAATCATTGTCATAACCTTGTCCAGTAAAAATACTTTTTTTCTTTTTTTGTTTTGTTTTTACTCTGCTTACTATGAAGACTTGAAACCATCAGTCATTCACGTCATACTTTCTTTTCCACCACAATACAGCATGTTATCACTAACGGGTGGTGTGATCCTCTTATGAAACATAAATGACCCTGAGACTTGAAGTGAGTCTCTTGTAAAATGTATGGAGTCTTTTGAAATAAAATGCCATTTTGAGAGTATCAAGTTTTCATTATTTTACCTGTTTTTTTTTTAAGCTGGATGTTTAGGAAGAACATAATGTTGGGAGGGATAATTTAAAGGTGTAAACCAATGTATAATTAGAGAAGCAGTTTTAATTTTTGTAAAAATCTTGTTTTATACTCCCACTGTTCATCAGTTGTACATGAACACTGTAGGTAATGAGGTTAAATGCTTGATGAACTCGGACATTTTGTACACGAGTGTATCCGAGACTTTACAATCAAACCAAAGAGCTACATTTTCTATGATTTACTTCTCTCACAGCCAAACTCTAAACGTATGAGCTCCCGCTTTGTCACTGCTTTATGGTACGAGTAACTGTCAGTCATCTCAGAAGATCCTGACTGGAAGAATTCCAGTCCAATTCTAGATATAGACTAATTTCATTTAAAATCTTACACAGACTGCATTACTCTAAAACTAAACTTAGTAAGATATTTGAATCGGTTTCTCCCATGTGCGATAGATGTGGTACTGCTGAGGGGTCACTATCCCTTATTCTGGCACTGTCCAGTACTAGGTCATTTCTGGTGTGACATACTAAATTGGTTTTCCAACAACATGGAACTAACATTCAGCCAGACTGTATTTTGGCAATATTTTTTCAAAGCAGGCATGGTTGCAGCTAAAAAATTAATATTACTAAGCTGGAAGTCTCTTACATCTAGTTTTAATACCCATATTATTTCAGTTTTTATTATGTTTAAATGGTTCACATTCCTAAATTATATTATGAACTAATAGCAAACCTGGGGTAAGGTCCTGATTTAGAACAAGATCACTTTTTGACCTTAGGGGCTACTGGCAAATTAAAGAAGCACCCCAACCAAGCTCATTTTTAAAGGTTCTATATGTAGGTTTTTGCTATTGCTACATAGCCAATGTTAGCATTAACAGCTGTTTACTTGCCATTTTAGAAGATACGTTGCAAGATCAACATCAAACTTCATCTCCAGTGGTGGAAAACAACACCAGTGTTAACTCTTGTTTTGCCTTTATTTCTATCACTTCTTTTCTTCTACAGAAGTTAGCATGCTAACCAGCTATAGCCGCAGCCCATCCCATCTCTTAATACCATTTCCATTAAGTAGTTAAGTCATGAGAGCACTGCTGCTGGTCAACGGCAAAAAGGATGCCAAAAGATTCCTGTTGTTTCACCGTTTGTTGTTATTATTATAGCTAAAAAGCACATTAGCTTACATTAACGTTACTTTCAGCATCTAGAAGCCACAGACGCTAACAAACTAGCAAGCTAGGAGGCGGGTAATGTAATACAGGAAATGCAAAGGCATAATGACAGAGGGAAAAGATGAGGCCCATGGGAATATCAACATTTTCCTGATATTATAAAATTTCTAAGAAAAAATATATACGACTAAAATTACAATATATTGCCTTAGCATCCAAAAAAATGAACTTCCCGGGCCTCTGCCATTTCTGCAAACATCAGAAAACACATCTCAACTTGTGAACTGAGAGCTTTCAGAAAAATCCAAGGTCAGGTTGTGAATACCACAAGAAGGGGGCATTCATATGGACGCTTCTCATGAAATGGTAAACAAGATCCCATCTGAAGGCAGCAACTGGAGCGTTCAGTATTTCCTCAGTCCAACATGAGAGGATGAAGAAGTGACGCATAAAGGAATGAAGTTTGATGCTGAAGTTGCAACGTTTCTTCTAGACTGGCAGGTAAACAGCTGTTAATGCTAACATTGCCAATGTAGTGATAGCAAAAACTTAGATATATCACCTTTAAAGAATATTTGTTAACTACATAAATCTTAAAATTGATAAATGGATTAATTTTTTCCCTTTTTTTTACTTACGCAAGAAAGATAAGCAGCTCTGTGCTCTTTACTTTGACAAGTATATATGTGCAATACACAATGCAAAGAGAGAGAGAGAGAGAGAGAGAGAGGAACCCGGGTGTCTGGGAGTCCACAGGTCAGTTTTGCTCCTGGGCCTGATAGTGACTTAATCTGGCTCTGACTGGTAGGATCTGAAAAGCCATACAACACCAGGAGTGAGCATGAAATTTGTTTCAGTTAGTTGTAATTTGGATGAACCGACCTATTCTTGGATTAAAAAATTGCCTCCTTTGTTTAAAGGATAGATCCATATTTTTTCAAGTCCGTCTTAAGACAATAGGACATTGAAACAAGTTCATCTTGCTTTGATTATTCTTCTTTTTCATACAGGCCATTAAGAGATCGCTTCCTAGTGTGATTTCAGTGGAAGTGATGGAAGACAAAATCCTCAGTCCTTGTTCTGTTCAAAAATGTATTCCAAAGTTTATTTTAAACTGTTATGGGGCTTTTAGTCTGAGGTAGTTGAAGCAAGAAGATATTTACCATATGTAGTATACTTTACTGTAAAATCTCCTTTTTCTGTATTGCACACAGTGTTTCTTTGTCAAGTTGCAGTGGAGGGCTAGTGTGTGTTGATGGGGGGGGGGTTGAAAAGACTGTAACTTTGGAAGATATCCTCTCTATTTGATTAACTCAGACTGTTTAAACCTCATATTAATCTCAGATTAATTTAATATTAAATTTGCACATTTTTGTATTGAGGACCGGGTCCCCCATCAGTGGAAGCATTTTAGGAAGTGAACTTTTTATGGCCAGTATGAAGAGGGGGAAAGATTACTGTATGAAAAACTGTTTCAATGTCAATATGGCCATCTGATTATTGTTTTAAGACAAACCTGAAGAATTGTGAACCTATCCTTTAAGTACAAAACCGTACAGCGCATGCTTGGACTTAAATGTCTTTGACCCAGACTCAAGTTTCTCAGGTAGCAATTGTGTGCTTCCACAGCTAGCCCCAAATGGTAATGTGTGGCCTTGTGTTATCGATGGTTAAGGAAAATGTTACAATCATGCTTGGAAATACGTTCACCCACATTTTAAGACGAGGAGGCAGCGTGTCTTCTCCGTAGGCCACATTCTTACACGGAAAAGCGCTGCCTTACAGGCTAAACCCAGGGACAATCGCTACATTGCTCACTCGGTTCTCCTGACTGGGTGTTTCGGTGGCGGAAGATGGCTGACAGCGGGTCCGTGGCAGCGAGAAGATGCGACTCTGGCTCGGTGTCCTCTGTGAGTATGGAGACCATCTCGGCCCTGACGGATCTGGAGGACCTGGAGAGAGTTTACCAGCAGCTCTGCGCGGAGGAGGTTCGTATAAAACGACCGTTAACGACGGTTTGTTTGACGTGTACAAACAGTCGCTGTCCTCCTCCACGTAAACACCGCCGACGCTGCTGGCTCAAAACAGAAACTGTTAGAAACGAACCAGCTTAAACAAATTATGCCTAAATGAACGTAAAACAACGAAACTTTCGACTAGTCTTTGCAGGTCAGGGTTATATACGGTTTACTGTTTTCTAGACAACGCGGAAGACCGGTGTGGCACTAAATTGTCTGGGTGCAAAACACTCCACAACACCTGTCAAGTACCATGAAGTACAGAACAGGTTCTGGGAAGCAGCTCATGTTTGGATATAAGTTTCTGGTTTTTTTTATCATTAAATGCTATTCTACTTTTATTAAGGAACCACATGACACCCTAAACACACACCCCACTCCCAAACAGTGGTGGGATGTGACTCAGTACATTTACTCAAGTACTGATTTACTTTGCTTGAGTATATCCACTTCATGCCACTTTATACTTCACTACATTTCAGAGGGAAATACTGTACTTTTTACTCCACTATATTTATCTGACAGCTTTAGTTATTAGTTGCTTGACATATTAAGATATTTGCATCAAAACACATGACGATCTTATAGAAAATGAGGCTTTGTTAAAGAAACTACTCAATTAGTCGATTGAGAGACGGTTAATTAGTAACTATTTTGAAAACAAATAAATAAATAACATGGTTCCAGCTTCTCAAATGTGAGGATTTGCTGCTTTTCCTTTTAATCATTTTAATTTATTTTTTAAAAATGTTGAGGTTTGGACTATTGTTTGAACAAAACAAGCTTTGTGGAAGTGTCACTAAAGGCTCTGGGTAATTGTGATGAACATTTCTCATTATTTTCTGGCTTTTTACAAACCAAAAAATGAACGATTTAATTGAGAGAATAATTATTAGTTTCAGTCTTATACAAAATAATTATAAATGAGCTCCACCTCAGCAAACTGCAGCAGTAAAATGCTGCTTACATATGAATGCATGAGTAATAGTAATCTAAAAATATAATATATGATAGTTTAACAGTCACAGGAGTTATTTATTATGCTAATTTATAAGATGGTACTCATCATATGTTTTGTTTTCCGTTCATTACAGAAGGAAGTGGAAGCAGAGCTGGACAGACTGGTGGGGCAGGAGGGAACCATTCACACAAAGATGCTGGCACTACAGAGGATGGGGTACAGTTTGTACAGATTAGAGTAGTTAAAAAAAAAAAAAAAAACTAAAAAAAAAAAACTGATGATCATAGACCATCACAGTTTATCATCTTTATAAAATAATCTGTGTTGTGTTGTGTAAAATCCGGTCTCTTTGCTCTCCAGGCCCAACCTACAGTTGATTGGAGGAGATGCCAGTCAGCTGTCAGGCATGATCACATTTACCTGTAGCCTGGCTGAAAACGTGAGCCGCAAAGTCCGACAGCTGGACTTGGCAAAGGTAAAAACACATACTTAGTATGTCTACTTACCTTTTTATGCCTCCGTGCTGGCGACGGTCATGGACAGAGGCATTATGTTTTGGGGTTGTCCATCCGTCCCATTCCCATGAATATCTCAGGAACACCTTCAGCGATTTTCTTCGTATTTGGCACAAACATCCACTCGGACTTTAAGGGTGAACTGATTAGATTTTAGTGGTTAAAGGTCAAAAGTCATGGTCACTGTGCCCCTAATAAAAGTATCAAGAATTCGTACTCTAATTATGACAAAATATACTTAATACTTTCATTGAATTCCTTCAAAGTCTTCACTGCATATATTATAGGAGTCTGGACAGATGTAAAGTGCAACTTGACTGGTTGGTGAAGGCATACAACCACGAGTAATTCTAGTTAATTTATAAAGGAGAGTTAACTTTGCTGTATGGACTGATACACTGTAAGTGATGATAACATACAATCAATTCTAATATTTAGTCTACCCTCATTGATTTACACCACTCTAAAAAAGTTTCAACAGAAACTGAACATTATAACATTCATGAAGGTAGGATTTATTGCAGCACTTCTGCATTAGGCTGCATTAGTTAAGTAGGTGTACCAAATATACTGACAGCTGAATGTATGCGTTAACGCGGCGTCAATTAATATTGACAAAATGTCAAAAACACCCATACAATCTGATACAGTCCAATGCGAATTCCCTATAACATGCATAAACTCTGTTGTTGCTGACACAGTCTCAGAGGTGTTTTTGAACAACTTTCATTGTAATGCAATCCCATACAACACCACAAACCACAACCCTATAAATTACCTTAGAGTGCAATGTATACCTCTCTGACACAGCATCAAAAATTAAACGTTCTACAAAGGTAGCACTTATTAAAGGAATGACATGTCTTATTTTATTTTCGTAGACTCGGCTATATAATGTCATCCAGCGTGCTGATGATATCCTCGATCTGAAGTTCTGCACGGACGGCGTGCAGACAGCTCTGCGTAACGAAGATTATGAACAGGCTGCTGCTCACATCCATCGATACCTTTCTCTGGACCAGTCAGTTATTGAGCTGAGCAGGCAGGGAGAAGAAAGTACGAGGCCCCTTCCTTTCTGTCAAAGTGCATTGCTCAGTATACATTCTTACATATACTCTTGCAGTGAAGAGGTACAGCAGTCTTGTGTGGTATTCTGTGTTTTTGTACGATTTTCACTTTGGATTTGTCAGATCCAAATACGGATGTAGTGGTTCATAGAAAAAAAAAATTGTGTGTGCCAAGAAAATAGGTCACATCAAAAGCAAAGACAATTTGGTTGTTTTTCAGACTCTCTTTTTGACTACTGCAACCCACCAATGATCTTATTACAATAAATGTTAGGTTGTTTATAGTTTTTTTTCACTGCACTCTAAGTAACCAAACATTTATTACAATAAATGTTAGGTTGTATATAGTTTTTTTCATTGAACTGTAAGTGTTCCTGTGAATATATTCCTTTGCTTGCACATGTTTTGCCATTACTAGACCAACACTGTAACACTGCCAATACTTCATGTCTGCTCAGGCAGCGCTGTGGATGCCAGTCTGGTCATGCTGCAGGAGGCAGAGCAGAAACTGAAGGTCATCGTTGCTGAGAAGCTCGATGAAGCTGTAGCAGCAGTCGACCTCGCGCAGGTGGAAAGATTTTTCAAGATTTTCCCTCTCCTGGGCCTCCACCAGCAGGGCCTTGCCCGCTTCGGTCAATATCTCTGCAGTCAGGTCAGTAGTAAACTCCATGAGACATGCTCAAGTGTTGGAAAGGTTTGTGTTGAGCGGTTTGCCAGTCGAATTCCTCTAATAGTAAAACTGGTGATTAAAGACTCTTTTTTTCTGCTGCTCTTCTCCTATGACCACTATGGAGGTTTTATGTTTTTGGTCCTGTTTGTTTGCTTGCCTGTCTAGTTTTTGATATAGTTTCCAGGATATATCAAAACTTAAGAAGATTAAATTCAGTTGAAAATTAGATGATGGGTAAATGAACAGGTGATGGTGCAGATTCATTACGTTTTTCACGGATTTCTCAACATTGTGGAATAGGGCTTTTTAAAACATTTTCACTAGTTTATCATGGATCACTTAGAGACTGAAAGAGATCTGTATTCCCTGGTTGTCTATGTGTATTTTGATGACGAATAGATGGAGATTCTGGATCCAGATGTAGTCTTAAAATATCTATACACTTCCTTTTGAAATAACAGATTTAGAGAATTGTGCAGCCTTGGTTCAGATACACACTTTTGAAGAGCTTCCTGTCATTTACTGTAGTAAAATGTGCACTCCTTACTGTTTGTTGCTTGTAAATTCAAACTTGTAATTTCACTTTATCCTGATGTTGCACTTGTTGTATTTTGAGTGTCAGCTAAATGCTTAAATTTGTAAAATCTTCCCTTCCTGGAAATACATGTGTCTATCTGCTCATTTGAGTCATGTTTTGGTTTTGTGAGATCACTTCATCAGTTATCTTTGTCTTTTAGTCTGATATAGTCGCAGATATGTGACAGTATGTTGTTTTGATTTTGATCATACAGTATTAGTAAATTTTGTATTTTTCTGTATTTTTCCACAATCACTAACACAGCTTGCCTCCAAAGCTGAGGAGAACTTGCTTTTAGCCACAGGAGGAGACCTGGGTGAGAAGAGAGCACTGCTGGTATTTGCAGACACTCTGACACTCCTGCTGGAAGGTGAGAACACAGGCCTGATATTCTATGTGTGTCTCTGTACTCTTGTTTTTTTGGTTTTTTTTGGATTGGTGTAGACTCCACTAATGTGCTACTCTGTATTTACAGGCATTGCTCGTGTCGTTGAGACTCATCAGCCTATAGTAGAGACGTATTATGGTCCAGGCCATCTGTACACACTCATCACTCATCTGCAGCAGGAATGTGACCGACAGGCCCAGAAAATAGTCGACAAGTTCATCCAGCAGAGAGCATACCACAACAAGGTTTGAATGACATCTGGGTCCTGTTCCTCAAATGTTGCTTCACTAATTCAGGCTAACCTGATTTTATCAGGCTAAAATGATACTGTTTATTCTCATCAAGCTAATTATGTTCTTTGAATGCAGTGTAAGATTGATTTGGATTAAGTTAACTTGAATAACACTGCTCTCTTATTTTGAAATAAAGCCAGAATGAGTAGAGTTGAAACCATGATCACTATTTGATTGCAGTTACATGAACTGGTGTGTTGGGAACCCTCCCAGCAAGCACTGTGGCAATCGATTCATAGACATTAATCTTATCATATGTGTGTTCCTTCGTTGTTACTGGTGTCATTTTGTTCTGCACTATGCTCCAAAATGTTCCCACTGTTTCCAGACTTTGATCAATGTTAAACTTTAGATATTACCAGTGAATGTGGTCTGACTACGAGTGATGTTGATGCATGAAGGGTGAGGTTCTCTCCAATGGGTATCCAAGAGACATAAGTGATAATCACAAGCCTGCTATAAAAATGATACCTTCCGAAAATCTCCCAAAAAGGATCTTTAATTGCGAAAAAAAAATGTAGTTAATCATTCAATAAGTTTTAGAGTTCAAATGACAAATTACCATTTTACCGTCGGATTAAATGCCAAATGTTCTGGCTCCATTTGTCTTTTAACAGTCAGAAATTTTTTGTTACGTTCATATGCTTTTGCATACAGTATCTAAAATTCTGGACCGGTTCTTTTTTTAGTGAACGACCTTATTTTGTTTTATATTCTATAATGTATTAGTATAGGTATTTAAATTGTAATGATTACATCAACAGATAATAATGAGTTCTCAGTAACCTGCACGTTCTCATCTAAAATCAGACCTGTATTTGCATTCTTTCATTATAAATCTAAGAAAGGGAGCCCTTTGTATCTGCAAATGGGTTCATGTTTGGGGTCGACCCAAAAAAGTCGTGGTCCTGATCCAGCTGACTTTGTAATAAGAGGCACTTTAGCAGGTGTGTGTTTAAGGACTTGTTGCTATCCAGCAAGAGGAATGTGTTGTCTGGTATGAAGAAGATCACAGGTTTCAAGGCTAATAGGGGGAATCAGGCTGAGGGAAACCTGAACAGAACCAAGAAATTGCGCATGTTCTCCAGCAACATAGAACCCACACCCTCCCTGCCACCACAGCTGCCTCCCTCCCACACCTCACTAGTGATTAATACCAGCAGTTTACACGGTTCCTACCCCCACCCCCCCATCTCAGACCCCAACATCTACCTACCTCAGCAATCCCTTTGTCACATGGACAAAGCAGGCAGCACTGTGAGAATCATGTTCTTTGACTTCTCTAGTGCCTTTAACACAATCCAGGCTGTCCTGCTGAGAGAGAAGCTCCATAATGTGCAGACAGACGCCTCCACAACCCTAACCCTAACCCTAACCCTAACCCAGATGACTGTGGTTGTGGGGTGTGTCAGCAATGGACAGGAAGCAGAGTAGGGAGACCAGGTGGACGGATTTGTGGATCGCTTGTGGCATGATTTGGGAAAAATCACCTGCTCTTGAATATGATGAAGACCAAGAATATGGTCGAGGACTTCAGGAGGACCAGGACAATGTTAAACCTAATTTCTATCCTTGGAGTAGAGGGGATGTTGTGGAGGGATACACTTACTTTGGAGTCCACCTCGACAACAGACTGGACTGGAAATGCAGCACAGAGGCGTCTACTTGAAGGGTGAGACAGACTCTACTTCAGACTCTACTACTTGAAGGGTGAGACAGACTCTACTTCTTGAGGAAGCTTAGGTCCGTTAATGCGTGCAGCAAGATATTGAAGATCTTTTACCAGTCTGCATTGCAAAATTCTTTGCTGCAGTCTGCTGGGGCAGCAGCATCAGAGCCAGGGACACCAACAAAGTGATCGGGAAGGCCAGCTCTGTGCTTGGGACTTCTCTGTAGCCCTTGGAGTTGGTTGCCTAGAGGAGGATGCTGCACAAACTGTTGAATATGATGGTTAACATTTTGTATCCCCTCCATGACCTGCTGGTCAAAAAGCAAAGCATTTTCAGTAGGAGACTTCTTCAGCTCCACTGTGACAAGGAATGCTACAGGACGTTCTTCCTGCCAGCTGCCATCACTGCTCACCTGGACTTTTTATTTATCACATTATGTATCATAATGTAATTTATTATGTATAGTATATTATTTTATCACCATTGTACAGTGTATATTCAGCGACAGTATAGCTTTGGGTCTATCTTCAGTCTCCATATTTTTCTATTATTTTACTTAGTTACTTAGTCGGTGTAGTTATTGTATAGAATTTAGCCTTTAATTGAATGTTGTGTGTTATTTACCTGCCTCATTGTTTTAGTGATTTATGTGAAGTTGCTGTCGCAACACTGCAATTTTTTTTACTGCAATAATTTTATTTAATAAAGTACTCCATCAATCAATCCCCGACTACAGTTCCAGATAAATTTTAAACCAGATTCGAAGAACCAAAAAATCCAGACTCATGTTAAATTATCAACAATCTCTGGATAACTCAGTTATCAACATGCAAAGAACGGGGCCCTGAGCTGCATGACATGATTGTCTTTACTGCGCACCTGTACCTACTGTGACCTGAATATGTCCTGCAGTTTCAGATCGTCCAGAGCAGCATGATGAAGAGCGTGCCAGGGGAGAGGATTGAGCCCAGGTATTTGTGTTTGTCTCAGCAACATACTGCGTTCCCCTCTACATATGTCTCTGTGGGGTTTTGGTTTATACCTCTTGTCTTACATCAACAGGGAACTGGACCCTGTACTGACAGAAGTTACCCTGATGAACGCACGGGCAGAGCTCTACCTGCGCTTTTTACGTCGTCGCATGATGGCCGACTTTGAAGTTGGAGACGCACAGAGTATCACACAGGGTAGTTTTATACGAACATTTGATGATGTATACAAAGATGCCTTTTTGAGATCTGGAGCTGAAAACATGCTGTATATCATTTTTTTTCTTATATCTTGAACAACCAGAGCATCAGCAGAATGTGGAGAAGCTGCTGAAACACTGCTTGCTGAGCAGGACGATGCAGGAGCTGATTGGCTATTATATTCCAATGGAAGAATACTACATGAGAGAGTCCGTCAACAAGGTAAATTACTCAGCCTTATATATTATTATTTGCATAGTTCAATATTTGTATAGTTGACAAAATAATCTCATAACTCCATCGATTTTACACATCAGTCTGTTTACAGGTGTTTGGGGGGAGGGTAATACCGCATATGTGGAAAAATGTATTTAAAATTTTTATTGGCTGCACAGGGTCCTGCAGAAAACTTGAAAAATTTACTGCTACTACCATAACACACTTTAATCTCCTACCTAGCTGTTGCTGGTTGAGTTGCATTGTGTGTAATGTAGGGGCTAGGTTTTGATAAGGAAGAAGAATATGTGGAATAGAAAATATAATATCTCTGGTTGTGCTGCACTGAATTCAATCTTTTTTCAGTCAGTGGAGTAATCGTTTAATGCAAATATATGGTTCTATGAAATAAGTGTACATGTTTTCCAAATTGATGAGAAGGTATACTTAATAAATACCAAGATAGACAATGAAACAACCATGTGACCCATTTAAAAACAGAATTTAACACATGTAGATAACATGAAACTTAATGTTATTATGTAAGAAATCCAAATGTTAAACATTTAGGACAGCCCAAATGATATCGTATTTCCCACATTAGATGTAATACTTACTTATCAGAACATATAAAATGATTTCTCCTCCCCAGGCTGTTACTATGGATACGTATGAAAAGGGTCAGCTGACCTCCAGCATGGTTGATGACTGTTTCTATATTGTGAAGAAGTGCATCAGCAGAGCTTTATCCAGCTCCAGCATTGATTGCTTGTGTGCCATGATCAACCACGCTAACTCTGTGCTAGAGTCTGACTTCAGGTACTCACCTCTCTCTCACCATGCCGTTGACATATGCAATACTTTTTTCTTTAATCTTTTTTTCGCGTCTCATGCATATATGTGCCCCCTCCTGCCCTGTCTGTCTCTCTTCACCTGTCAGGGAGGTGTTGTACAATAAGCTGCGGCAGGGCTTCCCGGCTACGACGCTACAGGACATCCAGCGTGGCGTCAGCAGTGCGGTCAGTCTGATGCAGAGCAGCTTACAACAGGGCAAATTCAACACACTGGGCATCGAGAGCGCTGAACATGCCAAGGCTGCGTTTCTGGTAAGATGCATGGATAGTTACACACATTCGCACATTTTTTTTTTTATGTATATTTTTTTAAAGTACGGTGTTTTTCCAAAAAAAAGTAATCACTCATATACTGTGTTTATACACTGAGCTTTCACTTTCTGAGTTTTACAGACAATTGATGTGTAAATATGAACTCTTCTTTAGGCCTAGCTTCAGCTCTCAGGTTTTTGCATAGGGCTTGTTAAAAGAGAGCAGCAGTAATTTAAGTGAGGAATAAAATGCATGAATGATCAAATGTAATTTGAGTAATGTATGAAGTGCTTTAATTTTTAAAATGGCTCTCAGCTGAAAGAAGCACTACTTCAAAAATCTTTTTTCCCGTTTGTCAGAAGGTAAATTGAAATCAAGACACACTCAGGTTTATAATTTATCTATATCTACTTTGACTGTAGAAGCCAAAATGCAAATTTTGTTTTTAAAGAAAGAGAAAATAATCTCAGATTTGCTATATTTGATCCAGGATTATATTATACACAAAGTACTAGTTCAGTTGATGCCGAAAAAGCCTCAAATAACTTCAGAGTCTGAGTTCAGAAAGCATTTTTTTTGAGATTATTGAGCTAGATTTCGTTAAAACACACAGGAGACTGTCAGAAATCCAGTGCAAGTCATTACAGTAGTGGTTTATGTATGGTTCTGTATTTTCAAGCTCATTTCCTGGAAAATTAGCTGGCATTTAGCTGTAAATTACTAGGATATTTCCAAGAAAGTCCTACACACTATGTTACTGATTATAAGGGAAATGGATAAAGTGTTGGCTTCTACAGTTATTTAGTACCCGCTCATTTTATTCAGGTTTTTAAATATCCGACCTGTTAAACAAAGCCATCATTAATACTGAGTGTGTGGTTTCTAGGGCAGCAGGCATAAATATTTAAGTGGTATAACTAAATCACCAGTGGAAATGGGACATGTGGAGATAGGACTAAGATTTGTGCGTTACAGCAAAGCATGGCAGGCAGGAGTCAGTTGCATCAGTCTCAGTGTCCCACCAATTCTCTGCTGCTATTTAAAAGTCTAAAATATTACCAGTGATAATAGCAGTCAGATAGATAATTATTAATTACTGAGATAAACTATGAGATTGAAGAGTTACATCAGTTCTCTCAAAGCTTCAGGCAGAAAGCAGCTTTTAAACAAATCAAACTGGCTGTAAGAATTCATTAACCCTCTTTTTTTCTTTCTATCTTAGGTGACTCTGAATAATGTCGAGGTGTGTAGTGAGAATATCACAACTTTAAAGATGAATTTAGAGGTAGGTTTCACAACTGTACCAGAGCTCTGCCTCTTTTCTGTTCATCATGTCATTTATAGTTTAGCTCATTACTCGGAAATTGACTTTTTCTTTTTCTTTTTTTTTTTCCCATGCAGAACGACTGCTCCAAGTTGTTCAGTCAGGGGGGCAGCTCTGGCGAACAAGCCAAGATTGAAAGCTGTTTGTCCGACCTTGTCAACACATCCACAAAGTTTAAGGATCTCTTACAGGTTGGATACACAAACACACACACATCCAGACATATATTGATCAGTTCCTGTCAGCTTAGAGTCAGGTATTGCTTATCTACAGTAGGTGTTACAGACTTTGTGCACAGTGCAGGGAATATTTTTATTTATTTCACATTTGTTTACTGGGAAAGTCACCGGATAGTAAGAAGCACAGTCCAGCTTTGTTGAAGTCTTTTAATAAATAAGCATCTAGAGACAATGTTTCTAGTAGTTTTCAGGGGGAGGAAAAAAAATTGAATTTTATTTATATTTACGTTATAAGTACGGTACTCAGAGACATGTATATGAGGTGTTTTTCAGGGTCAGGGTTAGGCGTTAGTTGTAAATGTGTGTAACTCAGGCCCACTCATGGTACAATGAGACTCTTCGGCCATCCACTGAGTGGTACAAATTTGATTTTCTGATGTTATTTTGTTTCACAGGAGGGTCTGACTGAGTTGAACACCACAGCCATAAAGCCTCAGGTTAAACCCTGGATTAGCAGCTTCCTGGCCATCTCACATAACATAGAGGAGGTAATGGTCTCAGATTCCTGCACACAAATAAACCAGAGGGCAGTAAAACATGTCGCTGTAACTGCTGGTCTTCCTCACAGGAGGAGTTTAATGATTATGAAGCTAACGATCCCTGGGTGCAGCAGCTCATCGTTAACTTGGAGCAACTCATGGCAGAGTTCAAGGTATCTGCAACATTCGAGCTACCACTTTGTATTTTGCTGAATATATGTACTCCTCCTTGCTCTTTTTTATCCTTTTCTTTGTTCTTCTGCCTCACCAGATGGCCCTCTCTCCTGTCATTTATGACACTCTGACCAGCCTGATGACCAGCTTGATATCTATTGAAATGGAGAAGACTGTCCTAAAATGCTCATTCAGCAGGGTGAGGAGCTGAGCTCAGCCACAAGGTGGCACCGAGCTCCCTATGCTGCACATCACGTTACATCACATCACATCACAGACCCGCATGATGAAAAGCCTCCAGCAATGATTTATTAATGAGTCCAGGAAGGCCTGCTGGAGAGGGTGGTTCCTTTTGGCTCGTTAGCATCTCCTATTTTGAGCAGTGTGTTTTTACAGAAAGCCTCTAAATAAATTCTTATACTTCGTCCAACATAAAGTCTGGAATAAAATATCGCTCTGTACATAACATATCCTTTTTTTTTGTTGATTTACACCATGTTGATCATTTTGTTGTAGCTTGGAGGGCTGCAGTTCGATAAAGAGCTTCGGTCTCTTGTGGCGTACCTCACGACTGTAACCACCTGGACCATCAGGGATAAGTTTGCTCGTCTAACACAAATGGCCACCATCCTCAACCTTGAGCGGGTAATTTAAATAATTTTACACAGAATAAACATCAGTATAAAAGCAAATTTTACGTGTTTTTATCTCAAGATTTATGTTGGTTTAAACTGGGGGAGGAATGTATCTGGGTACATTTACTCAATTACAGTTTTTAGATACGTTGAGTATTTCTGTTTTATGCTACTTTATATTTCTGCTCCACTACATTTCAATTGGAAATATTGTTCTTTTTACTCTACTACATCTATACGACAGATTTAGCTACTACTTACTTTACAGGATAAGCATATCTATACAAAACATGTCCTGAGCTGTTAAAATATGATGCATTGTTATAAAATAATAAACACAGAAGCATATCAAATTGTTAAAATGGCTCCAGCTCCACTCGCTACAACAGTAAAATGGGGCGTCCAGGTGGCTTTGGGGTCTGTGGACGCTGATGGTCAGCGTCCCCCGTTAAAATCAAGCCAGGAACCTTTGTTTCAAAAGTGCCACGGAAAATAAAAGAATTCCAAAAGTTAAAGCCTAATTACACAATAATGCATCAATAATAATAATACAGTAATATAATGTATAATAGTATTATGCTCACAGGGGCTATTTGTCTGTATTGTGAATACTTTTCCTCTGTTACTTTAAAGTACTTTTTCCTTTTCACTGTGTGGTATCCCTACTTTGACTAAAGAATCTGGTTTAGTCAGACTCACTTGTACATATTTGTACTGCAGGTAACTGAGATATTGGATTACTGGGGCCCTAACTCAGGCCCCCTGACGTGGCGGCTGACCCCAGCGGAGGTGCGTCAGGTTCTGGCGCTACGTATCGACTTCAGAAGTGAAGACATCAAGAGGCTGAGACTGTAACTCACGAGCCAGCGCACTGGTTATCAGTGAGTGCTGTGCGGTACCCACCTTCTGATGCATTTCACTAAAGAGCTCTGCACAATCCAGATTTAATCCATGTTCATGTAAATGGGTGTGGGCAGGGCACGGGCAAATGGCTGGGGATTTCTGTTTTTGCTGGAAACACAAATGCTCATTGCTTTTCCAGGAGATTTGAGTCGAGTTTTCAGACTCTGCTTTCTGCTCCATACCTGGCTGATGTCAGTCTGTATCAGAGCTACTGCTCAGCTTTTAGGGGCCAGGGTTTGTGTTTGCATGGCAGGAATGGCAAACTATTTGCTAGGAGTTAACTGTAAAATATGTGATTATTCTCTTAAATGTGTAATTAAAAGTGTAAGAGTGTAATTGTCTCAAAGTGGGAGTTGGAACCTCTTAACGTGTAACTGGCTCTGAGAAACGAGGACACAGTGGGACTGAGGAGCGGAGCTCTGCGGCTGTCAGTGAAACAGCAGTAATGAACATCATACCCATTAAACTGACAGAAGCAGGTCAGACAGCTGATCCAGCCTAGTCATTCAATATATGAATAGCTCCTTGTCTGTGATGATGGAACACTTTTAACCTAATAAATTGAAAGCCGCTGTGCAATGCTCCTGATCCCTGCCATCCAACACATTTCGCCAAGTGCTGCCCTATTGCCATGCGAGAACTGTTCCCAATCTTTTATACATTTTTCTGACACTAAATACAAAGCTGTGTTCACCAGGCAATGAAGCATTAAAAGTGGTCCATTCTCATAATATTCAGCCTAATTTCCTGGTCTAATGTTAATTCTCAGCACAGATTAAAGCAGGTCAGTGTGCGTTTAAACTTTTGCTGAGAGGACAGCACTGCCATCGTACAATTTGTTATCAACCCTCTTACCTTCTCCAGAGCAATCAGACTCAGACCATGAACACAGGGATAGTTAGGAAAAGTGTGGCTTTAATGTAAACACAACATTCGATTGGCTCAGCACAAACATTCCACATGAGAGCAACCAATAAACTACTGAATAGGATGGGGTGCAGCACAAAAACATTCACAGTAAAAAAAAAAAAAATCTGGTATAATCGTAATATATATATACAGTACGGTGCTTGTAAGGTGAAAATGGAGATAGGATATGGGGACTGATATGTGACAGGTAAGAGTATACAGGAATGGGAAGATGAATTTCTGGGTGCACAGGTGAAAATGGAGAGCTGTACTTTTTCTCTCTGAAAAGAGAAATGTGACAGACGGGGGATAATGGTTCCCTGTTTACTGATCAGGGGAGAAGAGGGTTAAAAAAACCCCAACTCCCCAGACAGAGGCTGCCTCAAATAATATTGTTCTCCTCGTGCAGTCTTCTATTTCTACACAGATTCACATCGAAGGGTAAAGCACGACACAGAGAGCAAGATGTCGTTGGAGGGCTGCTTTCTACCCTCTGAACCGTAGACAGGTATCGGTGTACCCCAGTTTTTCATGACAGGAAATAAATATGTGGCACGGGATTTCAGGAGGTAGGAGGAGGCATGTAGGGCATGAGGGTTAAATAAATAAATCATTCGATGATAGTAAAATGTTAGATCTTTTACTTAAGTAACAATAATTGATATTGTGAGCAATGATTTCTGATCCAATCCCCTGTCGTTCTGATCTGTTGCTCTCGGATGGTTGCCACCGATATGACCTTTTTCTCTCTCTTTTTTTTTTTTTTTTTTTTTTTTTTTTAAGATATCATTGGCTGATAGGTGTTTCCTCGGGCTACAGCAGGCCAATGGCAATGGGCGGCCACTCTGAATAGAAGAGTCCTCTCTTTCATTATCTTTTGAAGCAAAAGAGAACACAGAGAGTGGAACAGACCTGCAGGCTACTCAGTCATGTGTGGGACTGGAGGAGAGGGGAGCTTTGTCCCCTCTGAAAGTTAAAATAGCCTCCTCCTTTCCAACCATGACCCTCAGCCATGAGGATGGCACCTCCCCAACATCATAATCATCATCTCCACCTTCACACACACAGCAGCTCTTCAAACTGAGCACCAGAGGTTGTATTCAGTACGGATATAAATGCCTCGGGACTTGCGCATAAAAAAATGTCACATAAAGAATGGGACAATATTCCACGTTGTGCTTAAAAATGACATTGCACTCTCCTCATGATGTATTTCTGGGCTGAGTTGTGCAAAACGAGACTCAAGCTGAATAAACCGCTGGTGCTGCCGCTTCTGTTTCGTCCCAGTTGTTGACACACACATCAACAAAACATGAAACATTCAGCTCAAAAACACATTTTGATATGACAAAACGGGTTGTATACTGAAATCAAAAGGAGAGGAAGGGAAGAAATCATGGTAATAATCCAGTGTGGTGTCTGACGGCAGCTCTTTGGGTCCATTTGGACGTGTAGAATTACATAAGTATATGTTTAAGTATCATCAAAATTATCATTATTAACACCTCATACTCTCCATGACAACCTCTGTGCTTAGCCAGGCCTCAGTATAAGCCACACCCTCTAAGGTTGTTTGCAATAATGATGTCAGTGACGGCATCAAATACTACCTGGATGTTTCCTGTGTCTGTGGCACAGGTCAGGTGACAGTAGATCTCCTTATTGGGAGAGCGGTTCTTACTCTCAAACTGAACCTGAATATATGCAGTAGCATCGTCGTAAGTATTAGCACCTGGAGACAAGTGGAGGAAACAGAGAGAGAAGAGACCAGAGAGCATGAAGGACTAATGCTCATCACTTTGTTCAGGATGCAGCTCTGATTGCGAGTTGAATGTAAATAAAGGGACTCACCTGTGTATTCTGGAAAACAGATGGTCAGCGGTGACTTCTTGATCTTCTCAGCAAACAGATCCTTCTTATTGAGGAAGAGGATGATGGAGGTGTCGATGAAGAACTTGTTGTTACAGATGGAGTCAAAGAGCATGAGTGACTCATGCATGCGGTTCTGCAGGAAGAATAAATACAGCAATGAGGTGTGTTGAAGTGAGGAGACAACTCACGTATGCAGGGTTACAACAAAACACCAGGGTAACACTAAATCTATGAAAACAGCCAATTTACAGTTTGACTGACTGCTTAATGTAGAACTGACCCAGTACCATCAAGACGATGATGATGTTATAGATCTATCTGTCAAAGGTTGTATTTTACTTAATATCAGTGAGGGACAGAACAACTAAACAAAAATCACTAAATAAATCATTTCACAGTTTATTAGAAGTAGTAGTGGTAGTTTCATGGTCTGCCCTGAAAGAAGAATCCCACCTCTGTTGCTCTTCATGTGGTTTCTCAACATTTTTTTTTTTTTTTTCCCACAATGAAAGGGCATCTTTCTTCATTAATTTTTTCGTCTAAGGATAGAGGGTGTTGTACAGATTGCAAAGCCCTCGGAAAGAAATTGGGCTATGTAAGTAACAATTTGTTATGCATAAATAAAACTGACTCGTGTGTAGAGAGAAACACTGAATTCCTGCAGGTCTGTAGATAGTTTTTCTGAAAATTGTCAAATGAATAATGGCACAAAATGTAAAGTTTTGTCATCATCACTCTGTAAACATCAGTCTTTAGGTCCCCAGCCAGAATCGTACTGGTGTCGTTGCGGTCACAGGGCATGCATCTTGACCACTATGCCAACAGGGTGCCCCAGTATCAGCCTTTTAACATCAGTCAAACCCCCCCACCATGAGTTGTGCACGAGAGGCATTCGGACCATATCAACAGAGTCACACTTACAGTTGTTTCATCTTCATGGAGCACCTGGTCGTATCCGCTCAGGGCAACGCAGAAGATAATGGCCGTCACATCTTCAAAGCAGTGGATCCACTTCTTCCTCTCTGACCTCTGACCTCCCACGTCAAACAGCCTGGAAAAAGTGCAAAAAGTCCGTTGAGCCGCAGAGCTGTAATCCCTGAACCTAATCTGAGACAACATGCCAACAATAAAGGCCAAAATGTCATGAGCTACGATGCTGCAACCACCCAGCGCTCCTGCGCTACCTGAAATGGAGGTTTTTGAAGGTGAAGTGGGTTTCGACGATACCGGTGGTCTTCACTCGGGTTCTCAGGATGTCCTGCTCTGTGGGCTGGTAGTCTGCTGCCCCGATCCGGTCTAGACTGTCCAGGTAGCTGGTGACAACAAAGAGGAAGATCAACAAGACTGTGGATTAGAAGACTGGCCTTTTTTTTCTTTATAGAAATAGGGGTTCTTATGGTCCTTTTGCTCTACCCACTATTGAGCAGAGTCGTTAAGCTGGTATTCCCGGGCACGATTGAAGCACTCTTGAGTCCCAGCGTCGGCCCATACACGCTTCATAGCGGTGAGAAGCTCTGCAGAGTACGGCTCCGTGTCCTCCATACGACTGACCACATCACAAACCAGCTTAGCATCGGCCTGGACAAATACATTTCACAAGGTCAGGGGAAGAGGAACAAAATTATATCTGATTATTTATTATTTGTCATCTGTTGTAATGGTATTGTGGGGGTTTTTATAATATAAACCATTATTCGTGTTGCTTTTTTTTCTCTAAGAAGCAAATACAAAGTCAAATATTTCCAAGACTGATGAAAATGACAGTTGTAGTTTGACTAGCATCCAGTCCATGTGAGGGGCATCCATTAAACATCTTAACCCAAACAGATATTGTGACTTATATCAACGACACCAGAAAAGCAAGCTTCTGATCTTTCTTAAATTCTTCAGTCCAAAGCTGGAGGGTAAAGGTAAGACTAACTTTTCTGTCCTTGTCTCCAAACTCAATGCCCAGTGAGTCCATGGCTCGGAGGATGGCTGCCAAGCTCTGGATGGTGTTGCTGTAGACGACAGGCTTATACTGCTTCACGTCATCCCCAGAAAAGCCATCTTCATGGATAATCCTGCATGCGCACAAAGATATTAGCACAGAGGCACAAGCTTGGACTAAACAGAAAAAGTCACACATGTCCATATGTTCCTGCAGAGCCTAAACAATTGTCTTTTCAAAATAAAAGCTCCACATGTTTTGGCAGATTATTGAGCTTTCTGTGTAAGTGTGTGTGTGTGTGTGTGTGTGTGTGTGTGTGTGTGTGTGTGTGTGTGTGTGTGTGTGTGTGTGTGTGTGTGTGTGTGTGTGTGTGTGTGTGTGTGTGAGTGTGACGGGGTTCCAGCCATCTTCCAGGCATCAAACACAACCAGCCTGTATATCTTTTAGCGCTCTCTCCCTTCTTCCTAACATCTCTACCTAAACTGCAACTTTTAAGTGTGTCAGTGTGTGATGGGACAGAAATTGATCACATTCTGGGTCTGTGATCTGTAGTTGGAAAGTAAAGTGATATTTAAGTCATTTATAATTTATGATGGGCAATGGAGTGGAATCAGTCAGAGCACAAATAAATCACATCACACAGGAGTCTGCTGTTACATTTAGTACGACACAGTTAAACTCCCTACAATCTAGTCAACATCAATTCTCCACCAGTGCACCCTCATCCTGACCTTACGTCCGCTGAATCTGCAGAACATCAGTCATATCTTCCTGAATCTGACCTGTAATCCACATTTAAACTCTTTGCTTCCTTTGTGATCAGTGATTGATGCTTGATGGGGAAAATAAATAAGGGAAGATGGTTTTCACCTATATTCATCTCATCACTGGACGTAATGAAAAGATGTTTTTTTTAGTAGAGGTGGACCAACCGGGCCGAATCGAAGACCACCTCCACTAAAATCATAAAACGTTTCACGGAATAAAATATTAACCTTTAGGGAGAAGGAGTAGAGATGCAGCTTCACACGGCAAAGACCATTAAATAATTTAGGGCTGCAACTAATAAGTACTTTTGTTATCAATTAATCTGCCGATTAATCGCTTTGTCTATAAAATATCAGAAAATAGTGAAAAATGCCTGTTTTCATTTTCCACGGCTGAAGGTGACATCTTCAGATGTTTTGTCAGATCAACAGCCCAAAAACTCAAAGACATTAAGTTTACTTTCATATATGACAAAGAAAAGCATAAAATCCTCACATTTACGAGGCAGGAACCAGCAAATGTTTGGTGTTTTTGCAAAAAAAAAAAATTACTAAAATGACATTCGTTCATCAGCATAGTTGCCTATTGATTTTCTGTCACTCAACTAATCAGTTAATTGACCCATACTTTCAGCTCTAAAATAACTCTGACAAGATGTTTAGGTGTGAGATGCATCATGATCTTGGTGGTTTAACACCTCTGCAAAACATTTTCCCGGGGGAACACCAGAACGAGGAGGTATTTTCTCATGATTTGTGCTTTCAGTGTATGTAAAATGCAGGTTATCAGGGATTATAAGTGAATAAGCCTCACATGCCAAAGGCAAAGACAAGAAAAGTAGTTAAAAATGCTTTTCGAAGTTTCCCAGAGCACAAGGTGACATCTTCAAATGGCTAATTTTGTCCAACCAGCAGTCCAACACCTCAAAGATATTCAATTTAATATCACACTTGACAAAGAAAACCAGTGGATATTCCCGTTCAATAGCGTCAGATCCGGTGAATTTTTGCCATTTCTGCTTAACAAATGATTTAAACGATTAATAGATGATCCAAAATAGTTGCAGATTAATTTTTAATTGAATGGACTGATCATTTCTATATACATGTCCTATGTACAGTTTCTGCAGTTGCTGAAAACTGAACTGACCAACCACAGTTTCTGAAAAGTGTAAAATTAGACACCACCGACATTTCTGCAGCAGCAAATGAGGAGCATGGTTAGCACCACATCTCCCATCAATGAAGTTGCCTCTCGTTTAATTCATGTAATCCATACCCCAGATCTACCCCATTGTGTACATCTGCTCAGATGCGATACTCCCATATGATAGGTCACATTTTCTGACAATTTCTTTTTTTTTTTTTTAATTGTTGTAAAGTTGTTTCTTTTGGCTGTCCAGAATCTGCCTCTCTCTCCTTTTCCCACCCACAATGCAGTGAAACTCCATCTGGTATAGTTTCACTCTCATTTCACACATTGCACAGCCGGGCCTGGATCAAACAAAATCAAGAAACTCTGATAACTCTGAAAAAACTGATGATGATGAGGACTGGACAAATCCCAGCAGAGCATACTAAATTTACCCCGCAATACCTAAACTTTATGACCCACAGTGTGTAGTAAAACTCATCCGTCTGCTGCTTGTTTAGGCTAAAACAAATCGCGAAGAGTGTTTGTAAACATGATTTGGCCCAAGTGTCTTGACTTCAGGGCAGAGCAGTGACTTATGGACAACCAGAGACCACAGGAAGCGTAATGAGGTGAAGGGGAGAGGAGGAAGCGGGGCATGGAGGGAAGAGGAGGAGGCAGGGCGCAGTCGGTGCAGTGCAGGCCGGGATGTGCCGAGCAGGAGGGAGGCAGGGAGAGACGCGGCGCTGCCCACGGAGACTGGGAGAATTGTTTCCCAGGACACAACATACAATGGACCGTGCCTTTTTCCGGACTGAAACGTCTAGAAACTTAACTAAGAGGGTTTAGAGAAAGCAACAACAGTGATTTAAAACATCAAAGAGTGATTTAGCTTAGACAGGGGGAAGGTTTAGATGCGGTTTTAGAAGCAATATTTCTGCGTAAATCCGCTTTATAGGCAAAGTACTCCCGGCGATATCGGGCACTTAAAGCCATTAAGATTAAAAGCAGAGGTATTCACTAATGGAGCTGTAGTGACCTCACTGTAATTCACGCACACACACACACACACACAGAGAGAGGGAGAGCGAGAGAGAGCTAGAGAGAGGGAGAGAGAGGAACAACACCCACATCTCCACGGTCGCACACTCCCTGTAGTCAAGTAAAACCCTCGTTCGCTACATTTCAGCACCCAGGCAGTGAACAGCACCCCGGGACGCAGCGGTGAGGCCTCCGCAGCCTCACCGCCGGTCTGCAGGAGGTGCTCGAGTCACCGGTGCTCCTCCGGGGCTACGGCCTCTCGAAACATGGCGGCTCAACCTGCCTGAGCACAGAGAGGGGAGGCGCAATCTCGGGCCTTTTCCTCTGGCTGTTAGAATAAACCAAAAAAGGGACACTCACTTCATCTGTTTGACGATGGTGCTTTTGCCGGACTCTCCGCCGCCTGTGGAGAAACGGAGGGCAGAGTGAGAGCCGGCAGTGAAATCAGTACCACGGAGAGCACCTCCGCCCCATGCAGTCCCACCACAAGCACGCCGAGCCGCGCCTCGGCGCGGCAGCCCCCGCGGCCGGGGAGGCTCTTGCCTTACCGAGCAGAAGCAGTTTGACGTCCTTGGCGGCGACCAGCCCGTCCTCCTTCAGGTTCTTCTCGATGGCTTTGCTCCGGTCCAGAGCCGCGCGCTCCTCGGCGCTCAGTGTACATCCCATGTTTCCAGGCGAATGAACAATCCCGTCGTCGCTCCGGTCCGCCCTGTCCACCCTGTCCCTCACCGACTCTCAATCAGCGCGATGTCTCTCACTCGCTCCTCGGCGCGGTCTGCTACAGCATTAGGCCCGGATTGAGGGCAGAACGGAGCCGGTATCCAGAGACGCTCTTTTCTCCGTGACTCTGAGTGTGTGTCTCGCTCCGTCCCCTCTCTCAGAGGGGGTTTGGGGGTGGGGTCGTTGTGCTCGAGCCTGCGGGGTTGGGGTTGTTGTTAGGTGGGGAGGGTGGGGGGGTCTCTCTCCCTCTCTCTCCCTCTCTCTTGCTCTCTCTACAGGGCGTCACTGATGATGATGATGATGATGATGATGATGATGACAACGAGCGCGAGCGATTTCCACGTATGTGTTCACGAAGGCAGACAGGAGCGGCGCGAGCGCACGGGGAGGGGCCATCCGCGCGAGACTCACCTACCGCAGACAATCCGTCTGACGTCAGCGCGGCCGAGGTTTAATCACGGCAGTGAAAGATTGCTCACGTTAAGGAGACGTTAGACGGGCACCGCCGTCCCGCTGGACGCCGGTGCCGGTGCACACACTGACACTCGTCACTTCTCCGGCGACTTACGCTGACGTTCAGCCGTGTCAACAACCCGTGGGGGGAAAGTACCTGCCTGCATTTAATCGACGTTGAGGCTACGCCGCCGTGGACAAAATGCGGGGTTTGGATTGGCTGACTGCGACGGGAATTGTTGCTCCCGGGTCTATTCAACTAATTCATTTGTTACTTGGTCCATGTCTGAAAGCTCCACGGGCTGATTGTCTGTGTCAAACAAAACCTTTCATTTGTGGCTGAGTGGAGCTACTAACAAAAAAAAAGCTCTGGCAACATGTAACACCTGTAAGCTTTACGAGGTTTTTATGTAATCATTTGAGTTGTACACACATTGTGTTTTTACTGGCTCTATACTTGCAATACCTGTTTTAGTAAAGTTCATTTACTCTAGTACTTTACTTTATTACCATTTGGAGGTACTTGTACTTTACCTGAGTATTTACATTTTATTTTACTTCATACTTTTTACTCCACCACATTTATTTGACATCTCAGTTACGAGTCACTTTTCAGATTAAAATTTTATACCACAAAACATGATCGCCTTACTAAAGACAAGACATGGTGAAAGATCAAACCAATGGTTTCCAACCATTTTGCCTTGTGATCTTGTGTCTAGTTGGGGCCCCTTGTTGCATTTCTGATGTCTATGAGTTGTGGGCAGATCCACCACGGAGACCTTTCCCCTTTAAACTTCTCAGATGGTTCAATTTAAATAATTGTTTGAGGCACAGAGAAGTAAAATTATCCAGTATCTCACCAATGATAGCAAAGATGAGATAAAGCCCGTAACCTGAAAACAGATTTGTGCATCACAACGTTATTTTTTTCTTCTTTAATCATCTCGAGGCCCCACAGGTTTATCTGGTGACCCTTTGGAGGGGCCCAACCCCCAGACTGGGAACCACTGGACTAAACTACATAACTGTATATAAAGTAGTTTAAATCAGCTCCACCTTGAGCAGCCACAACAGAAGCTAATCAAATCTCAGTTTCTAGACTTTCATCATTCTTACTTTTGATACTTTAAAAGTAAATTAAACTTATATTACTTACTTACTTTTATTTAATTAGAATTTTAAATGCAGGACTGTTACTTGTAATTGAGTATTTTTACATGGTGGAACTGGTACTTTTACTTAAGTAAAGGTACGGGCACTACCACCACTGTCAACAACATAAATAGGCCTAAAACATTACTACATAAAAAATATAATTGGAAAATCAGAAGGACGAGCTTTACGCTAATGTAAAACAGTTGAAGTACCTAGATCCTTTACTTGAATAAAAGTAGAAATACCACACAGTAAAAGTACTTCATTACACGTAAAAATTCTGCATTCAAAATGTTACTTTATTAAAAGTACATAAGTATAATCAGTAAAATACATCAAAGACTTACTTTAAGTATCAAAAGTAAAAATACTCATTATACTGTTGGGTGTATTAAGATGTAGTAATACATTGTACTTTTTAGGCTCATCATTGGTGTTTTATATAATAACCTGATCTACAAAGTAAGTAATATAACAAATGTAGTGGAGTAAAAAGACAATATTTCCCTCTGAATTGTAGTAAACATATAAAGTAGCATAAAATTGAGTAAATGTACTTAGTAACATTCCACCACTGGTAAAAAAAAAAAAAACCCCATTACATATAAAAATCCTGCATTCAAAATCTAGGAAGCTGGTTGAGGTGGAGGTGATTTTACCTACTTTATATACTGCTGGACTGTAAAATCTGTACCAGTGCATCATATTCTTTAAAATGACTACGTTTTGTATGTTAAAACAGTTAAGACAGTTTATCTGCTGTGTTTGTCAGTTTTTAAAATTGGGGCCTAAATTTTGTTTCAAAGCTGCCTTTTATGCACAGATAGGTATGAACAGCCCCCCCCCCAAAAAAAAAAATTGCATCCTTAACACATTTTGTCTTAAATAATTTCAGAGTCAGCTTTAAAAACTCAACGTGTGCGGTATTTGCATGAATGTAGATTGTAAACACCTTTTTACGTCATCATTCCCCCCAAAAAACTGACAAAACCTCAGTTTCTTCAATGGTAGTTACAGCCCTGGTTACAGCTGACGTAAAGCGAGGTGTGTCTTTAACATAACTTATAAAACTGTGTGTGTCTACGCTGGGGTTTGTGGTCAAGCGATACCGCAGAAATAAGTGTCTGTGTGTGTTATAAAACGTTCTAATCCACACATCACATCTGGACGGATGGACGAGTGGAGTAAAAAGGGGGGTTGGGCTTTTTACAGTGGACCATGAATGAAACAAGCAGAGGCTCCATCCATCAGTGAATTTCTTCTTTGACAACCAGGCTGAATTAAAACCTTCCCATCCACACACACACACACACACACACACACACACACTCACACCTCTTCTCCAATCCCCACTTCTCCGCCCTGAAGCTCCCACAGCATGACACATGCAGGCACATACACACACACACTCAGCGACGACAACAGTAATCAGAAGTTTAATCATATGAGCCTGTGCACGTGCGTGTGAGTGACATGGAGTGATGGTAGGCAGGGAGGATTAACATTAAATTATACCTGAGGGAATTTTGACAAAATTATTTTTTCAGTTTTAATTACACTAATGCACCAAACACAAACATGAAGACTTTTTTTTTTTTTTTTTTACAACCATTTAATTTGTACGCACCCATTTTGCAGGAAGAAAAAAAACAAAACAAAAAAAAACGATAACCTTCAGTTGTTCACTCATTATTAACAAGACAACATAGGTTCCATCTGTGAATTGACTTAGCAGAAATAACACAGCCAGATGATAAAAACTGTTTAAACAGTGTGTCAAACTCAGGGCAGAATTTTTTTTTAACAGTGATGACAGATAATTTCATCTAAATGAAAAAAATTAATATTACTAATAATTGAAAAACAACTCAAGATATGAATCACTCAATTCTCACAGAGATGTTAGCATGTGTTCACACAACCTGCCTGAAACTTACATACACACACACACACACACACAACACACACACACATACACACATACACACACACACACAGGGGACCAATTTTGAACGTGAGGATGACAGTTGTCGATCAAGAACAAACATACTGTATATAAAAGCAGGCGGGACAAAGTCCACCACTCCTCATGTGGGGAGGATCTGTCCCCCTCAGTTTTCACAACTCATACGCGCAGAACAAAAGCACAGCTGTGTTACTCTCTTGGCTGTATGTCCAGAATGTTTTCAGCCAGGCTGGTGAGTTTGCAGTCCTCCAGTGCTTTGACCAGCCGGCTCAGCTTGGCCGCTCTCCCCTCCGCCTGGATGAAGCGGCTGAGCAGCTGATAGGCTTGCTCATACAGCCCTTCTCTCTCATACTCATAGGCCAGGTTGTCTATGGCCGGACCCTTCAGAGCCCGGCAGCTCTTCCCCAGGGCCCTCCCTACATGTTTCCACTGACGTCCCACTCCGTTTGAAAAGCTCTGGACATCTGCTGCTGTCAGCATTCGGTCCTCTGACGGGCCAAAGGATAAAGGATGAAGGAAAAAACATTAATATAAACTGTGCTTACATGTGTAAACAGTAAACATTTCCCTAAATAACTTACAGACTTGCTGTCTACCTTAACTCTCAGGGTCATCAATAGGATTTTATACAGTAGGCCTATGGTATATCAGTAGGAACATTAAAGCAGCATTAACTGAATTTTCAACCACTTGGGGACAGTGGAACAGGCTGTAAACACAACACTGACATACCGTCACCATATAAACTAGCTAATTTAAACATTCAGCAGATGCAGTTTTTGAGGAAAACGTGTTTCTCTACCACTATGTCACCAGCTAGTTTCTAACTAACCAACCAGCTAGTCTGTGTGTCTTGAAAATATTGATTAGTGCAGCTTCAAACTTGTACATTTGCATGATCAGGCTTTGTGCTGTTTTTAATAAAGACTCAGTGTCCAAAGTCTCTGCGTGCTTCGAAATTTCAGTGTATACCTCTGGTGGCATATTTTCCCGCTTTCCCTCTTCCCATCACAACCACCAGCATCAATTTACAAATCCCACGGGAAAAGTTAATGTGAGGTTGGGTATTTCATTTCAGTGTTTGTGCCGCTCTGTTTTGTTAGCTACATTAGACTGTTCAGAGTTTACATGTGGTCATCCAGCTAGTGACTGATATTAAGAGAGATTAGTGCAACCTGGAAATGCATTCTAATTGCATAAATGTGAACTTGTAATGCATAAACTAAATGAGTGCACTGACAGAAATTAATTAGTTTCATTTTTTTATTTAAATTTGGTTTACCCACCACGAAATTGGTTTTCATAATTCATATTCAACCTGAAACCAGGGCAGCCAGAGCTGTTGGAGGCCTTGGGGAAGGCACTCGGGGAACAGAAGTCCCTTACTGCCATAAACTGTAGCGTGTCTGGAGGAAGCTGAATCTAAATTTAAAACCGTAAATTAACTAAATAAGAAAATCAAATTCAATCAATTCACTTTCAAGACATTGTAGTGTCTCATCAGGTAATGTTGATTTAACAGTTCATTATGAGCTCAGCAAATCTAAAATCACTGCAATCCAAATACATTATCTGCAGGCACTAATCTCTTCCCATAGAGCGACCATCAGTTTATAAAAGGTTGGATTAGAAAGTCAGCTGACAAAAAGCACTGAATTCATATGCTGTCAGAAAATCTGACACAAAAAAATCCGTCAGCAAAGTGGAATGTTGTGAAAGGGAAATTTCACAAATAAAATAGTTGCTTTTTGACTGCAGGCACCAACCTGATACCTTTTGTCTGCATGACCATGCAGCAGTCCCACAACTGTGATAAAATAGATACATAAATAAATAAATGCAACCTGATGTTCACTGTTATGGATCACATATCACAAACAAGAATCTTGTCTCTGCAATTTCACTGCAACACATTGTTGAAATTAACTGAACCGAATGGCTGCCTGATAGGAGGTCAGTTTAAAAACTTGAGACATATAGATACTTAAACAGCTGTAAGGAAAATTTAAGTTGACAACATGGTTTTTTCATCATTTGCCACTGACTGGTCACAGGCTTTAGGTGTATCTATTAAATTGCATCAAGCGCCTCAAACTGAAGTAAAAATAAAAACCTCTTCATCTGATAGGAATGCCTTTTTAAATGCTATTTTTTTAAAAAGGTTATCTTCACTCACCAAACACTTTATTCTGAAACTTGAAGCAGTTGCTGGGGACAGGTGGCTCTTCCTGTGTGATGACGGTGGACTGTGGAGGAGGACCAAGGGCCTGACTCTGCAGCTGCTGCTCAAGATGATCAATCTCTTCATCGCGCAGGCGCTCCGGCTGACACAAAATGACAAAGATCACTCAAATAGAATAAAATTAATGACAACATTTTGGTGAACTCGCTCTCTGAGAGCAACGACAGTGACTTTTTTTTTTGTTTGAGTGTACAGGACCCCCAGGACTCAAGTTTTTGTATGGTTTTACTGCTCCTCCCTCCTCTGTTGTTCTCAACCTGAGCTTTATTCAACAGATCACACACTGACTCCTACTTACCTGTGAAGATTAAAGAAATAAATACTCACTCTGTGTCTGTTTTCTATACTACATACTAACTGAATACAGTATGCACCATTCAGTTAGTACACAAGAAAGTAATATATTTTATACCAACAGGAAATAATACAAGACATGCACTATTTTCCAAATATTTTTCAATAAGATCTTGCTTGAGCTATCTCAAAATCATTTGCAATTTACTTTAATTTGTTGCAGCTATGAGCTGTAATATATGGCCACTGTTTCTCACTCAAGTATTTCTATTGAAATTGTGCAACTTGAATGTGAGAAGGGAAAATATTCAGCCCGATGTCCATGTTTTATATAGAGTCGATGGCAGTGAGCAATGAGCTAACAAACACACTAGGAGCAGTGAGCGCACACACCTGGCAACTAGCGACCTTTCAGTCCCAAACCCACTTCTCCAACCTCTAGGCCATGGCTGCCCCCTTAAGATTGGCGGGGGGAGTGAATACACAACGCTTTCCCCTCCCTCAACATCCACTTGAAGTGCCTTTGAGCAAGGCACCTAACCCCACCAACTGCTTCCCGGGCACTGCAGCGCAGCTGCTCACTGCTCCGAGTGTTTTTCTGTATGTTTGTGTGTTCACAACGCACAGATGGGTTAAACGCAGATGCCAAATTTACTGTGTGGGTAAAACATACTTGGACAATAAAATGATTCTTGTTCTCCTTCTCTTCTTTTTTTCCTAAACTTGTGTTTTAAGACCTTAACTTAGCTACAACAAGAGACAGATACGCTTTATTTTATGGGTGCCGTATTTGTCAGCTAATTTTCCTGAAACTTTCCTCATAATTTTTCTAAAAATTATCAGGTATTTAGCTGTAAGTCACAAGAATATTTCCAAGAAAGGACTACACAATTTGGTAGTAATTAAAAAGGAAATTGATAAAGTGTTAGTTGCAGGATTAAGTTCTTAGATTAAGTCCCTGCTCATTATATTCAAGATTGTGTTCATGAAAAAAACTAGTAAATAATGTAGTAGGCAAGATAAAATAGTTCATAAACAGATGTAAATATCCATTAAAGTTTCTTAGAAAGACTAACAAAACTTCTTAATTCTGATTCTTCATAACTTTGAGCTGCCATACATTATAGATCCGCTTGGTAATCAGTAAATATTCATTTAACTGATGTTTATGCTGCCTATTAGATGAACTGCATGCTTACCTATAGTTTTCAGCTGCATTGGGAATTTCTTAATTTTGTGTTTCACACTGATGATGTTCAACAAATAAAACAAACTGCTATAATATTTGACCAATTCAGCAGTTATACAAACAAACATATTTCTACCACAGACTGATCCTGCGAAATAAAGTGAATCAGTGGCGCATTTTCTATCTAATTATGTATTTTGCTAGTCTTTCCAATTTCTCAATCAACCAATCAGAGGTTAATAGGTGGAATTAAAAATGACCCATCTTCATACATAGCTGACTACATTCATGAACAAGACTGGATCAAAACCTAGTATATGGCTGGACCGTGTATGGTCAAATTGCAAAATTGAGGACGTAATTGAAAACAGGTGTGGAATCGCTGTAAAACAACTACTTTAAGTGGAAAGTAGTTAAATTCTGCTTCAAAAGTCACTCAATGTCACTAGATGATGTAAAACACTCATTAGCATATTCATGATGTCATCACATCATATTTGCATTTTGCCTAGTGTCAGCCGTTTCAGCCTTTTATTTCTTTGCTTCTCTCCCACTATCTGTGCTCACATATACAGTATGTTAATACAGCCGAATTCCCAATAAAGCCGTTCTCATTTACAGGTTTTTTCTGTTTCTGTTGGCAGAAAACGGCACGAGTATGAAATAGTAGCCCCATTGAGGCTACATGTTAATCAGCAGTCAGCTCCAAGCCATTTCCAAACTGCTGCTCTTCACTTCTAAAATCCCGATTTTAAAACCATAACGTCGTCTGAGAAAAATCAACATACACGAGTTAAAGACAACGGCTTTGCTGTGATTTTGGCTGTATTTACCTGTAAATTGATCAATCAGAGAGAACATTAGAAGCTCATTCACATCTATGTCAGCTGCCGTGTGGTCAGTTGAAAGAGACGCATAGAGAGTTGTGGAGCGAAAGCCCAACTTCGCGCTCGCAGGGCAATACTGGTGACTCTTTTCTACCAAAAGAAGCTAAGGTTTGTCCAGAAAGTTACAAGATCTGTCGCTTTTTTTTTTTGGTTTGTTTGTTTTAAAAATGGGGGGGGTCTGAAAAGTCAGTAAATCTAGTGACAAAGGCGCTAAGTTGGCAACACTGCCTGTAAACACTCCCCCTAATGACGCAATAGAAACTGTTTGCATCAGTTGATTTTGAAAGAGCAACAGCCAATGGGGAAGCTCCAACACTCAGCCGGCTAACCAATGGTGTAACCTCTGCACTCAGTCAGTCAGGCAGTCACGGACATTCGCGTGCCCACGGCTGGCCTCACTGTTGCGTTCCAGCCAAAAATAGTGAGGGAAAAGTGGAGACGCAGTTGAACAAGTTGTTGTAACTCTTAATGTGCTGCCAATATTAATTATTTTTCTTTTCATGTTCTTTGGAAAAGTTTAATCTTGCAGTTGTGTCCTGTTATTTGTGAGCAATGGTTTTCTTCTTGGACGCTGTCCGTAGAGGTTGACTTTATGCAACGTCTTTCACTTTGTCTGATTGGTCACTGAAACACCAGTTCCCACAGATAATCTTTGTACCAGATCAGAAGCACTCACCCATCTGTTTTTTTTGAGGACAGCCCCTGTGCCTCCTATTATCGGTCAAATGGCTCCTCCTATACCTCCCAACCACTGCTACGACTGTGTTTCAGCTTATTTTCAGTAGCCTGTTGATGCCCTTGTACCCTCTCCCATCTTTATGAAGTCTCACAATCTGGTTTCTTACTTGTTCAGGCAGCTCCTCACCATGTGGAGCCTTCTTGCATTAGACACAACCCAGACCCAAACTGAGAAAGCTGTGGTTCACAGGTTATTATATAACCTTGGTCATGCAGTTAGCTTTAATTGGAAATCATGTGTGACCACTTTTATTGCATTTGCAATGATTAATTACAATTACGGTAAGATGATACAATTTTAAATAATTTAGCATTTCAGTGATATTGCACAAGGTCTACTCATTTTTGTTGTATACTGTATTTGTTAGACGAGTGTGAAAAAAAATAAGTTAACTGCTCCTAGAACTGCAGCTTCCATGTCAACTACAAATGACACTGGCAAGATGAATACAGTCACTTTCTACTGATATGAATATGAATACCATGTCAGGCTGAATAAAAGAAATGAAAGGAGCAAACAGAAACATGGAGCATACCTGTGAAAGGTGGATGTGCTGTAGACATAGTTCCAGCTTGTCTAGATAGAGATCTAGGATGTGTGTGCTGGCCTTGAGCTGGGTTTCCACTGTGAACTCTTGGGGCAGAGCAAGAAGCCGGCAGGCGTGCTGGGAGAGAGACTGACGCACCGCTCCAGAGCTGTAGCTCTCCAGGAACTGCTGACACGCTGCCACATCCACAAACTTCACCTCCACCCCCAGGAAGGGATCGGCATCATGGACCTTCAGTATCTCATAACCACCCAGACCTCCTGCAGAATCTGACCATGGAATATACTCATTAATGAAAGTGACATCCAAGTCGCTTTTAAGTAATTAGAAATGCTTCTTCTATCTTAATTAGCATGCTAGACGTGCCTAATAGATCTAGTATGGCAGTGCTCACCTATAAGTGTCAGCTTGATGATTTTGAAAACAATGAACTTTCCCTGTTGGTCTTTGTAGAGAGAAAGCAGGTTCACATCGGGACAGAGTGACTGTAGAAACATAACTGCACATCCCGTCCATGGCCCACGATCCACAGTCTTGTCCGCCATTCTCTGAACACAATTTGAGACACACGTGAGATGGTTTCATTGGTGAGCAGACAGGATCTTCTGTGTAACATGCAGACAAAGACAACACAAGTCTACGAAGACATTAAAAGTATAGAGTGATGAGTTAAAACCCAAGAAGCATCGGGGTGCTTCTTCATTATCACCTCTTTGTTGGTTCCTCTTCACAACATCATACATAACAACACCGACTGGGGCTAAAGATGCTGATTTATGTTGTGTGTCTGCAACGGTATCTGTTTTTACTCCATGAAGAATTGTGTAAACCTGAAGAAATAGAGTTTTTGATTTCAAACAGGTTAAAAGTAAAGACCTGGAGGGGTTTTACAAGTAAAGTTATCAAATAGCCTCCTGTAACTGGGAGTGGCGAAGGACAAGAGGTTACCATCTTCTCGATTGTCAGGAACCTGTTGGTTGTTCCATCCCATTAAATGTCCAGATTATCGTACATGTCCTCCAGGGATGTCAGGGTTCCAGGTTCCTTCTCCCCATTCAAAAGTCAGATAACTTTTTTCACCCCCACATCGATTTCTGTGGATTATCCTTCGCACTGTGTATATGAATCTGTGAAGTTGGCTTTTTTTTCTTTTTGCTCTCTCCTGTTTCAGATTGATTGTGTATCCAGTGAACTGTTGAGTGGACTGACAAAGTCATTTATTTTTCCTCTATCTGTATGACTGTTGATTTTATTATAAGTATTATAAGTTTTGTTCCTTTTCTAACAAAGATTTATGCAAAGTGCTATCATTACATAATACTACAACCATACCAGATTATAAGATAAAAAAAACGAAACCCCCGAAGATCAACACTGCCAAAAGATTAGGGATGTAGCATTTCAAATTCTTATTAGATTCAGTGTGTTATGTTAGCATCACAAATTAAATCATTTTCAGAACAAACAAAAAATAAGAGGTACTTTTTTATCATGCCATTCAGCAGAAGGTGATGTTTGAATGGTACAATATTTCAGTAGAGTTTTGAGGGACCCAGGTGATTGGCTTCAATGGGACATACAAGGGGAAACAACTGATAGATTATTCAATTAGTCGATCATCAGAAAAAATTATGATAATTGATTAATTTAAGTCATTTTTCAAGCAGAGTTAACAAACATTCACTGGTAAAGATTTGCTACTTCTCTGTTTTCTATCATTGTAAATTAAATGTCACTAGTTTTGTTCTGTTCGTGGAACATAAGTTATTTCAAACCATCACTTGTGTCTCTTTTAAATTAAAAGACAAAAGACAAATCCATCTATTAAACAATTATCAATAGATCAATTGCCCTGTAATATTTCTTGAAAAGAAAACCATAGCCATAGCATTGAGTTGTTGGTCAGATTCTGAACTTGAGATGTGCTGAACCAGTAAATATATCTTTCCTTTCATCTGAGGCAGAGGATACAATTTTCAATGACTTCTCACCAAAGTGATGAGGAAAATAAATCATATAACCTCCTCACCAAATCCATATGCCTGGACCAGTGACAGCCAAAAATATGTTTATTCCTGGAGTTAAAACCACGTCTGTCCTAGTGGTCCCTGGTTGTTGTGGCCTCACTCCACCTTATCCTTTTTTACCCCAACCTCCTTTTGAAACCCTCATTACATAAAAACATGTTTAATCTCAGTCCTCCCCTCCCCCAGTCCAGACCCTAACTCCTGTACTCTAGATGAACCACTGAAGCCCGATAGCTCTCTCTTGGTGTTGTCTCCATGCACAGGATGCACAGCGCTCTGCGTGGAAAGAGCATCCTCTGAGCTGGATTATATTCATGTCCTTATATTTCACTAATACACAGTATGCTTGGCTACTGGGTCTACAGGAATCTCCACAACTTAGCCAGTATGTAATTATATGCTATCCTATCTACCGGTACTCTGGAAGTATACTGTGAGATTAATTCACCAGCTGTATGCGGATTAAGTGATCATCAGGAGCTTAAAATATATCATTTAGCTTCTGCTGCCAAAAGGCAACCTCTAGTATTCCCTGGACAGCTCGTCTGACATTTAGGTGAAAAAAATAATCAATTCACAGGAGAACATGCTTCCACAAATTAGTACCTTAACCTCTTTGTGATAATGCAAGATGATCTTGTTCCCACCTGTTTTGTATTGTCTTTAGTACTTGATAGCTCCAGATGTGAACTAAATAGACCTGTTGATAACAGCTTGAAATAGAGTACACCCAAACGCCATCAAATATTATAAAAATGTATTGCTACCACTAACAATTATTTTCAGTGTCAATGTGTGATAAATCATTTAGTTTATAAAATGTCAGAAAGTTGTGACAGTTGTGAATCCAAGCTAAAATGTTCAAACTGCTCATTTTGGATATACAGTCCAGGAAAAGCAGAAAGTCCTCACACCTTAAAGCAAGGCCAGCAAATCATTGGCATTTTTCCTTGACAAATTACTAAAAAATTGTTAATCTATCATCAGAACTGTTGGTGATTAATTTTCTTTCGATTACCTAACCAGTTAATCAACTCACAGATAAATAGGCTTAGAATAGACTGCAAAGAGATTTTAAAAAATGTATACTTATATTACCCAATAATTTACTACTTTATCCATGTTGCCTAATTTATTGCTAAGTGAAATACACAGCTATCATGGAAAATGAAATTTAAAAAAGGTCACCGTGAAGTTGCACAATGTTTTTACAGTAAACCTCTGAAAATCCAAGCTGTGAAACAAAACAGGTCAAACTTGTTTTCTAAATGACACTTCTTTTCCATGTGTGTACTAAATACACGGGCCCTGCACACTAATACAAGTGTTTCCAGTTATACTGAGTGATCAGATCTCTGGTCATGCCGCGCTGAATTTATATGAATTATGTTTTACAAAGTGCCTGAAAACCAAACAAACATGGAAGCAACGTATCCACCATACTCCATTGTTACAGGTAATAAAACCCCACATTTAATGAATATACTGTCATATTGTCAGTGCACAGTATCTGTAACCCTCCCAACACCAACTCTGTAACCATGCAAAAGTGACTGAGTCATAAACACGGTAATCACGCTGAAACTGGACAAAGCTATTCTGGGAATTACAGGACATCACCAAGTTCCATGTCCTACTGTGATGGAGGTGTAAGTTTGTTTTACCCTGTTGTGACAGGAGATTGTGGGAGATGTCAGTTAAGCACAGTCTGTACAGTACTTGCCCGCAGTCCTGAGAGGTCTAATCAGGCAGAATAAAAATCAACATCTGAGTACGTGGACCATATATATATATATATATATATATATATATATATATATATATATATATATATATTAATAAGTGCTTATTAATGTACAGAATTAGTGAATACGTATAACTTTCCTATTAAGACTAATATTATTTTTTATACCACTACAATTTTGTCATTCATTATCTGTCTATACACCTGCCTACACTTAGGGTTTATAGTTATAGTTGTTGACAAATACATTAATAAGCACTTACAACTGCATTAAAGTGTGTTACAAACCATTTGTTAAATGTTTTATACTACTAATAAATGCTAAATAGGGGGACTTAAAGCAAAGTGAGAGCCCTTTGGAAAACTACTCACGTTTTGTAGAGCATCAGATTTGTATGTCTAGTGTCCTTTCCAAAACCGGTCCACTTATTGCTAAAATATATTTTGCAGTATTTCTGGAGACTTTTTAATAGTTACTCAGCTGAGGTGAAAAAAATATACAGCCAGACTGTGCAATAATTTCACATGATTTTAATGTCAAAGTGAGAAACGTTTTGGTGAAGACGTGTAGCTAAAATTTAAACGTCAGGCTTACCCAAAGAAGTGGCTGCTACACAACCCAGACTTGCACGTACAGCCAAGGCTGGGTTATGCAACCAGGCAAAGTGGGCAACTGCTCAGGGGTCGCAAACCTCCAGGATTACCCCATATCATTTGGGTCTACATTATCTGATTAATCACAAACTTGTTTGAAATTTGCACCACTGAAATAGAGCACCACGTCTCCATTTTGTACTAGGGCTCAGAGTGAAAATCTAGTTTTAAGACCTTAACTGTTTTACTCTATATTGTGGTCATTTAATGTAAACTTGTGTTTTATCAAATTGCTTCCATTTTTCTGTATGGTAAGCAATAAACACACAGAATACTTATGGAAAGATAGTATTATTCCTTTCACAGGAGTGCGGTAAGGCTGGACTCATTAGTTATTTTTATTATCAATACGTCTATTACTTTCTTTATTGATCAATTGATTGTTCAGTGTCTAAAATGTTCTAAAATGGTAATATTCAAATTGTCTATTTTGTCCGACCAAAATTCAAAAACCCAAATATGTTGACTTTATTATCATAGAAAACAAGAACGATCAGAAAATATTCACATTTAAGAAGATGGTACCAATGATTTTCTTGTGTCTTTGTTTGTTTGTTTTCGTTTGTTTGTTCTGCAATTTTTGCTGAAAAATGACCAAAAGGATAAATAAATGATCAGAAGCGCTGCCAAGTTGTTTTCTGTCAATCGACTGATCATTTCTCTCTGTCAACAGTACTGGTTGGTTTCTGGGTAAATGTTTGGTTTCTGGTGCACGGTTCGTGTATGTAAACCTCACGTACAGCAGACGCTACTGCCGTAAAACGTCGGCCAAACAGACGGCTGGAGTGTTCGTTGGACAGCTCTAAGACACACGAGCAGACGGACACGTTGCTGTTTAGATTCAGTGCGAAGAAAATCTTAGTTAAAGTCGGTACAAACTTACCTTACAACTTTGTTATATTGTTCGCTGACGCTTCCTCCTGAGAGATCACACCCACTGACACTCTGAAAACTTCCTGGCCTCCCATTGGCTGAGCATAAATGAAAACGTGCTCTGATTGGTGGAAATAATCAACATGCCGCCCGAGGAAAAAGACATGACAGGAAGGAAATGTCTTTTTTTTTTTTTTTTTTTTAACTGAAGACATTCAAATGTAGGGCAAAGCATTTCAATTACATATCTTTAAAAGGTTAGGATTCCTTAACACTGAAACACAATCATTAAAGGGGTAAAAATGATCAGTGAAGTGGCTGAAGACGACAGACTGCTTGGTCAAGTGAATAAAACTGTAATTTATTCAGTTGAACAGCTGCATTTCTGCACTTTCCTTTGGTGGACCTACAGGCCCCGAGTTTCTGCAGTTTCAGTCGCTCCTGTGGTTATATAAACTGTTTTTATTCACGTTAACAGCTCTGAAAAAAACCACTGCTGAAAACCATAAAATTACAAAGCCGGTCAGTACATGACCAACATTAACCTCCCGAGGGGCCCTGTGGAAAACATTTGCTGTTGGGGCCCTATTATTCCCTACTGTTAATGGCAGTTTGACATGGCTGAAAAATTAATTGGCAACCATTTTGATAATTGATCAATTCATTGATAATTATTACAAAATTTCACTGGTACCAGCTTCTCAGATGTGAATATTTGCTAGTTTTTCCAAGTTTTCTGTGATAGTAAAACTCAGCCTTTTGGGGCTTTTGATGTTGGTAAAAAATACAATATGTTCATTTGGGCTGCAGGGAATAATAATGGGCATCTTTCACAATTTTCTGACATTTTATACACTTTCCAAAGAAAATAATAGTCAGGTAGATTGATAATGAAAATAATTGTTGATTGCATCCTTGCAGTACTCCTATGATGGAATAATACTACCTTGCTCAAAGTTTTCTGTGTGTTAATTACTTGAAACACAGAAAATAATTAAAGCAATTTGATAAGACAAAACGTTACGAAACAAAACTATTTAGGTCCTGAAACTTAATTTTGACATCGGGCTCCGGTACAAGACTGAGGACCTGTCATAGTTGATATTATACTTCATTGATTCAAATTTTAACAAATTAGTAATTAACCAAATGATGTAGACCAAAAATAATACACAGTATACCTGGAGCTGGTAATCCAGAAGATATGGCCTTGACAGTCCAAGTAAGTGACAACAATGAATTACAAAAAGGAACCAATGTTACTTGGACATTTTATCCACTGGTGCTGTAATGAGTGGTCAATTAATCGATTAGTCGATTGACAGAAATGTTATCACCAACTAATATGATAGTTGAATTAATCGTTTAGGTCATTTATGAGGCAGAAATGACAAATATTTGCTAATTCCAGCTTGTCAGGTGTGAGGATTTTTTTTATTTTCCCTTTTCTCGCATTGTAAATTGAATATCTTTGAGTTCAGACTGTTGGTCAGGAAAAAAAAGAAATTTGAATATGTCACCTTAGGTTTAGGTCAACTGATTAACTTTTTTATGTTTATTTTTATATAACTGACATAGTATCTTTGGCAAATTTGAAGGAGTAACAAATAAATGAATAAAATTTCAATGGAAGGGGTTTTGTCAAATTCTGTTCATATGCTGTGGAAAGATATATGAAAAGATATATGATGGGAAAAGGCGTGTATATTTGTTAGAAAAATTAATAAAAAGACTCTTAAAAACATACTGCCCTGTGGCAAAATTTGGCTCCGATGAAACTTTGTCTACTTGCATTCGATTATTGCACTGATTTCACTACTGTGTCAAAAGGTACCAGGTCATTTATCGTGTAACAGTTATTTTCCAGCTCTTAACCAATGATCTTACAACTGAAGACGACTGGCTGGTTGTTTTTTCTTCCAGTGTACACAACAGATTTTTACACATTGTTACTTTAGTGAATCAACTTGTGTGCATGCTCTCATTAAAAACTGGACCAAGTAGAGGCTTTCAAAAAAAAAGATTCTTCACATCCATTGATTAGGATTATTTTTTAACAAACAGGCTTTTAGCACCGACCAGACAAAACTCTAATTCTTAATCTTTTAATGTAATTTAAGACAAGAATCACACTGTTTTGTTTCTTGTTGTTTCAGTAAAATGGATGGCCCCTGGTCTAATCTGTGAGAGAAGTCTGTTTCATCCCATCCACTCTCCCTTATCTTCTCACACGGTAATAACAACTGCAATAATAACAGCTGTGACCATTTAACCAAAATCTTATATTTGTAATTTGTATAAAATGAATGTGCACTAAAAGGGAGCTATCTAATCTGTCCGAAAACCTCAGATGACTTTTAGAAGAATGAGTGTGCGCAAATGGGTACGCCTGGGCAATATCTATTAAAACCTAACCGAATTCAACTTTTTTCCAAGTGTAACTGGTGCTTTAAAATGTACATATCACATAAAGAAGATGAAATAAAGATGTCAAGAAACCCACAAGATAGATATGTAAAGGATATTTATTCATAGTACACAAAGGAAAAGTCATAAAATGCTCTGCAGGTTGAACTGCCAGCAGAATCAGAGCAGCTTTTGTGGTTGACATGTTTGACAAATTTGAGGCTCTCTTTGTCTCTGTAGACGAGGGCAAGGGAGTTGTCCTCTGGATACACTGTCAGAAGCTGTGAAGAAAACGAAAACAGGGTGATGGTGATGATAAATGAAGTGTTGCTCACACTTGTGCAACTGCACTTCATTACTGTGATCAGCACTCACCTCCTCATCCTCTTCATTAGCAACATAACACGTGAAGCCCCCAAACTCTGACTGCCAGTCTATGAAACACAAAGTAACAGTCACAGCATTGATTGACAGTTTGATCTAAGTGTGTGTTTGTGTGTGTGTGTATACACTCACCTGCACAGCCAAAAGGTAAAACAAGATCCAGAGCGTACTCTGCCCGTGCTGCATCTCCATCATGCAACAGAGTGTAGCCGCCCTGAGACCATCGACGCAGTTCACCACAACATACAGGTGTGCTCAGCTCTAAAGAACACACACAGGTCACAACACACAAACACAGCTGTATAAACCTGTGGCTGAAGAGACCAGCTCACACTGACACACACCTTTCTCTCTGCTTGCATTTGCTGACGGCGATTCGGTCGAAGACCCAGTGGCTTCTCCATCCCCTTCTTGCTCCTTCTCCTCTTTCTCCTCATCTTTATTCTCATCGTCGTCATCAGCAGGACACAGGTAGTGCAATCGAAGGCCGGTGAAGTTGGAAAGGAGCAGGAAGAAAGCCTCTGAGCGAAGCAGCTCCCAGCATGTGCTCACACACTGAGGCAGGGTGTCCAGAGAAGCCACTTCATAGCATCTGAGTGCATGTAATCAGTCTTAAAAAATATGCTCTCTGACACAGAACCCATAAAAAGTAGATCCGTGTCAACAAGTCAAACGATCTGTGAAACATGACCCACCTCTTATTGGGCGGACCTCTCCTCATCCACTGAATCTGAGCGAGTCGCAGGGCTTCACCCACCTCCCTGAACTTCTCCTCCTGAAGACGAACACATAATCAGTCAACAAGAACACGTGGACACATGCGAGGCAGAGAAAAAGAGTGAGACGTTACACCTTGAGAAAGTCTTTGAGCTGAATTTCAGAGCTTTCTTCAAATTCCTCCTGAATCTGCTCTTGATAGGAGATGTCCAGGTACAATGGATTGACCCACTCCAGCAGCAGCGTTTCCTGTCATCAACACAACAAACACATAAAAAGGAATGTAGGCTGTAGGCCATTAAAGGAGTAGTCTGACATTTTGGGAAATACATTTTTTCGCTTTCTTTGCTCGAGTTTAGAAGGCAATATCAGCGCCATGCTCACATCTGTCTGTTAACTATGAAGTTAGAGGGCTAGGTCAGCCATCCGGCACATATCACTGTAAAGCTGCAAAGTGTTGTTTTTAACGCTTCAGTTTTTGGTTGGATTAAACAAACAAGACATAAAATGTTAATCAATGAGCTTCAGAGGCTCTGGTAGGAGGACTTCGTTACCTTTCGACTGAGCACGGCCAGCTGCTTCCTCCCGTTTCCAGTCTTTATGCTGAGCTAACCGACCGCTGGCTTCAGCTTCTTACTTAATGTACAGATTTGAGAGTGGTGTTGATCATTTGACTCTCACAAGAAAGCAACGAAATGTATTCCCCCAAAAGGTCGAACTATTTCTATGGAGATGGTAAAATGACAGTGTGCATATCTGACCAAACTCACATCTCTTGGTAAGTGTGGACTCCTGGGGACGGGGGGTTCCGTGTGGCGAGGAGGACGCTCCAGAGATGGTCCGTGAAACCAGCCGCTGAGAGACAGTCGACACTTATCCTGTGACAAAACTTCGGACACCTGGAAAACCACAACACGTGCTCTAGATTTCCAATCACAGTCTCTTCTTTGGTGTAACAGCACTTTACAGGGTTTCTACAGGCTTCAGAAAGTTAAATTTAAGACTTTTTAATACCACATAGAATGCAATTTAATACCTTTTTCATGGCCATACCAGCCGAAGTATCAAAGATATCAATAAAAAAGGTATGATAGGGGCTAAAATTATTCACAAAAAACAATGTAATACATTTTTTCACATTTTTCATTACTCCCTGGTAGTAAATCAATGCTTTTTTAGGACTTTTCAAGACCTGCAGATACCCTGAATTTGAAAAGCCAAAACACTTATTCTTACTTGGTGAAAGGACACTGGAGAAACTTCAAAGAGGACGAGTGTGTTCCAAGAGGGCACAAGCGACTTCACTATACTCTGTGGCTGGAAATTACCTGATGAGAGAGATGAAAAATATACAAAACTTCTGTTGTCTAAAATCACAGAAATGCACACACACACAAACAAACACCAAGTGGGATACTCACCATCTGTTGCGTAAAGATCGAGGGTTCCCCCGTCGCTGCTCTGCCATGGAGGCACAAGATACAGAATGAAAGCAACGCGCCTTCCCTCCAATTCGTCATCATGACACAAAAGAACATCTGGACGGACGACAGAATGGGATATGTTTAAGAAGGCAAAACTACAGAAGATCATTCATCAAAAGAAACGAAACATCAAAAGAGCCTGAAAATAAATCAGTCCTTCTTGCTGGAGTTTTAGCAACAGGCTCACCTGTGTATTCATATCTGGCACAAGAAATATCCACTGTGGGCTCCAGTTCAACCCCCAACACTTCACTGAGCCAGGAACGGAAACGCCCAAACAGTGCTGACCTGAAAACAGTGATACATAGAACCATATACTGCGTTTCACTGTGACATACTGTATTGTACTGTATTGTATAATGAAGACATTTTTCTAAGCCTCACCACACAGACAGATTGTTTGACTGCCTGAAAGCCTACCGTGACATTTTGTTGTGACATAAATAATAGATGATGACAACAGCAGGCAGTTATTGTGCATTTAATTATGATGTTTATTCTCCAGGGCTGTATTTCTTCAGTAGGTGTAGCGCCGTATAGTCGCAAATAAGTATTTAGAAGAAATTGCAGTCTCTCCACTGCAAACACAGCTCATCTTATTCATAATGAAAAAAACTGCATATTATTTCTAAATAAAGGAAAGGTTTGTACATTATTTCGCTACCTGGGCACTGTGTGAGTCTCCAAGGTGTTGTCTTGGAATCAGACTTGGCACCCTGCTAATATTTCTCCTTGATTTCTTTCTTGCACTTGGCTCTGACACTGGCAGGTTGTCTTGGCAGGTCTGGTAGCTCTCACTGCTCCGTAAATCTACAATAACAGCTTTTGACTTTAGTCATTTGTTTAAAATCTCCAGCGTTTAAGCTGTTGTAATGACTTGACAGTGAAGTAGCCTTGTGTTTTCTGTCAAGTTCAGCACCGTAACCAGACTGAAGAAGAAACAGGCTTTCCTCTCAAGAAGAGGATTTCACTGAATATGTTGTGCTCACAGGTGATTAGCTGCAGCCAAATCCATTTTCCATGTGGTTCACTGCACAGTCCCACCATTAATGCGAACTTTGAGAATCATCAGCACTAAATGAAGGACATATTCTAATTAGGTGGAAGATGTATACTCTGGCTCCACCTGGTGGAGCTGATACGTAAATCTCAAAATGTCTCCCTACACATTAGCATCTCTTGTCTTTTATTCCTGTGCAGTCGACATTAAAAATGCTCGTTTTATTTTTCATGCAATTTTAACCAAATGAAGAACTAATGAAAAACTAAAGATTTATTTCGCTCAGAATCCAGATATAAAATGAGCTCTTTCTCAATTATCTATTTGTTGAACATGAATACACTGTGCATGAAAATGACAACATGGTCTCTATAATTTTTGGAAACGAAAAGATTAAAAAAAACAAAAAAACAGCTAAAAGTATGTTTAGACTCATGTGTGGCACATTTAAGTTAAAAAATGTAGCCATTCTCTCAGGACCAGTTAAAAAAAAAAGAAAAAAAGAAAAGCGTAAAAATGGTTTAAAAAGAGGTCAATAATTTTCGTTAAGAGGTATATAGATTTAGTGGCCTCTTTATTAGGCACACCCGTTTGATCTAATACAATCCAATACAACTGTTCTGCCATAAAGGCTACTTTTATGATGCCACTAATGTTCAAGTCATAGAGGTGTTAATTCAATCATACGTTTAAGTACTGAGGTCATAGCTAGTGTTGTTGTTGTACTGGACTGCATTATATCCTGAGATGTTTTTTAATATTCTGCCTCCCTCATGTATGTAAATGAGACGGACAAAAAAAAATTAGAAACACCTCTCAGTACAATGCAGTCCAATACAACACCACCTCTAACTATGACCTCAATAATGAATATATAATTGAATTTATATTTTTCCAACAATGTCACCAAAAACTGAACATTATAAATGTCTTAAAAATAGAATTTATGGCAGAGCTGTTGTACTGAATTGCATCATATTGTACAGGTCCACCTAATAAATTATACAGTGTCTATCGAAATTAAATATCAAATTGTGCTTCAAAGTAAGTTGTCAAAGGCTCAACGGTGTCTCCATCCCAGCAAATTTCTCAGTAAGCCACAGCAGTGAGTGAGCATGCACAGTACCAGAGTCCTAGTACTGGGTCATTGCAATGAAATGCAGCCATTGTTACTCTTATTTAAAAAAAAAAAAAAAATGCTGTGAAAAAGGCCTATAACATAACCTGGCTCTAAAGGTAGGAAATACTGACTACAGTGTACTACCAGTAGAATAAATGTGCTTTAAATTACACTAGGTTTTTTTTCTTTGTTTTTTTTCTGGTTGGAATTATTCATCACGGAGAGCTGCAGACCAGGTGGTAGAGCTGTGGAGATTAATTGGCCGTTAATTATTGGGTTGGTGGTTCAGTCCCGGGTTCTCGAGACGATAGACACAAACTCGCTCCCAATGAGTGTGTAACAGTGATAAAAGAGTCTAGCAAATTAATGTAATGTGACCTGTCTGTCAGAAATGACAACCTAAAATATAAACGTTCATAAAAACGAGGCATCTCTTTTTGGATAAAGTTTTTGATAGATAATGTTCCAGCTAACTCTCTTCAAAAGCACTATTATTCTACTTATAGCTCATCCTGAGAGAGCAGCTCAAATTGTCAGAGCACCGGCCATTATCAACACTTCACCTTTCGTAACATCTATCCTCTGGTACTCAGTAATTCTGCAACCAGAAAAAAAAAAAAAAAAAAATCTCATACCAACTCACACTAGGTCTGTCATATACAGGGCACAAACAGGAGAATACAAGCTGTGTCTCACCTCAGTCCTGTGATGTGTGGCTCTGTTCTCTTCCTCAAGTCATCTGACTGGACGGGGACGACGACAAAGGGAAGGCAATGTCAGATTCCCAACACAAATCCACTGGGATAAATCAGTGAGAGGGTCAGTTTGATGGCTACCTGTTTAAATTTGTAGAGATCGTTTGACTTCTCGTGGAAGTTGAGCCCCAGCAGTTCTCTCTGCAGGTTTTCTACGAAGGTCTCACTGCTGAGGAAGTTCTTGATGATGCAGTGAGGGAAAGGGTGGCAGTCCACCTCCAGGTCCCCTGCATAAAAATAACAAAAGACAATGTGTCCGACTGAGCCCTCACACAAATAACTGTAGCCCGACCAAAAAATTAGCATTTAGCTAAAGATATATCAGCTGCGATGTATCAGCCAGTATTCATTTATCACTCAATAAGGATCCTTCAGTTTCAGTTTACTAAAGAACTGTGACGAAGATACATACTGGGCGAGAAGTTTTACAGCTGAAGAATAAAACCGTAAGTTATCTCTCCTGGAAAAACGATTTAACACTGCTTCTAAATGACCTCAAACATATCTGAAATTGCTTATCAGCCGACATGGGATAAAGTGAGAAGCTCTAACGGCTGTTGTCGCTCGGGCCAACCGAACACCAGTCTCGGAACAGCCACGTAAGTTAAACTGAGCTAGACTCATTAAAAAAAAACTATGTGAAATATATATATTCGTATATATTATGTGTCATTAAGCTGTTGTCTTGCTGGGATAAGGTTGTTGGAAGAACTAGAGAAAGATCCAGCCTGGTTTTTGTGTATGATTTAAGATTTATTCAAGAGTGGGAAGCCGTGACAAAGCAGCACGGGGGTTTTGTTTACTGTTTGGCTCACCCAGGCTGCAGCGGGTCCTCCGGCTCCACGCCTTTTTCACCGCACTCTTCACCCGCTCGTCCTCCACAACTGAACCAAGTTCTGCGGTTTCTTCACATCTCTTCTGCTTTTTCTTCTTGTCTGTTTTGCTGCACTCGTCCTGTCTTCGTTTAGAGGCCATCGTGGACACTAAACACACAGTTTATAAGGTATTTTGACAACATTCACACCTGTAACGTGCGTCGGTGTGAAACGGGCTGGGCGTCGCGGGTTTATGACGTTACGTATGGGAGACTATTTTATGCCCTGAGTACAGACTGTCAAGCAGCGCTGAGAAAACTGACAACAAAATAAAAAGTATTTTAGCTGAAATTTAAGTGTCTGTTAAAGCTGGAGTACGTATGAAGGATAAAAACTGTGATTTACTGGTAAATAGTTGGATTTGGTTGGGTAAACATGTAAACATTTAAAGGTTAAGCCCTAAACGAACCGATGGAAGAATGAACTAAATCTATTTGCAAGATCTCTTCAATGTCTGTAGGACAGAAAGGCCCTAAAACTGTTTTTGTCTTTTACTGAACTTCTCAATGCTGCTTGAATAGGACCCTCACTCTTGGTTAACATATTATGATTTTATGGTTGAGTGTGCGTTTTCTCTTTTTGGTCTGTTATACTGTTCAACATGAATGTATACTGAAATTGTACAACTGAAGTATGCCTTACAGTTTGTACTTGAATATTGTACCATAAAAATGTTAAATGTATGTCTTATTAATTGATTGGAGGAGTACATTTTATTATACTTTTGACTTTTTAAGCTTACATTTTACATCAACCATGGCAGAAAAACTATTAAAGGTATCATTTTTTCTTGAATGGGATGAATGCCATACTTTAATAATCTGTTTGCAACAATGGTTTTTTCAGCACAGATGTACAGACCATAAATCATCTGTTCTTGTATTGTAATATTTTGGTACACCCTGAACATCTGGTTAAATTAAAATTGACATTTTTTTTATTTTTTAAATCAGAAATTGTTACATTTAACAGCATTAACAGCAGTATTAACACACAGGTCACTGAAATACATTACTGTTCAAATTTAGATGTTTAGATTGTTATCCATCCCCCGATACCATCAGGGAGGCGTCTGATCAGTACCAAACTCATTCTGTGGCATGACAACGACTCTAAACATACAGCTGGAGTCATTAAGAACTATCCTCAGAGACGAGAAGAACAAGGAGTCCTGACACAGATGGTCTGGCCTCCAGAGCCCAGATCATTACATGAAGATTACTTGAAGAAACAGAAGACACTTAGACAGCCAGAATCTACAGAACAACTGTGGCAAGTTCTCCAAGATGCTTGGAACAACCTACCTGCCTGATACCTTGGAAAACTGTGCACAAATGTACCTATGAGAATTGGTGCTGCGTTAAAGGCAAAGGGTGGTCACACCAAATACTGATTTGATTTAGTTTTTTCTCTTGACTGCACTTTTTTATGAAGTTAACGGTCTGATAAAAAACAATTCATGGCTTCGTTTGTAAGAGTATCCTCACATCTGCACAGTACTGTAAATTACCACAACCCACAACTGTCACATGGTGAACTTGGCGTCTTCGGGTCCCCTGAGTGTCCTGGGCTCTGGGACAGATGCCAGCTCTGCCAGGTTGGCCTTGTTGAGATGATTTTCAATGAAACGTTTCACATTAGGATACTGACAAGTGAAGTAAAAACATTTACACTTGCATAGCAACAAAGCCAGTATGTGGTGGTCCTTTGTTCAGTTAAGGCCTGGTTAGTATGATTCGTTTTCATTTGATCTGACTTAACACTATACAGCATTATACAGTATAATAATATTGCCCAGTGTGCACTGGGATGATTCCGGCGCCTCCCAACCCTAAACATGATAAGCAGTTTACAGAAAAGACGGATGATATAATATCATAAGGGCTACATTCAGAAAGTGAGCAAACAGTCAATTTTATTAACCTACATATGAACACGACCCTCATGCTTCAGGGACCACAGAAAGGCCTCTGCTCCCGGTCGACGGGATTTTGCCGAATGCCTTTTCATTCCTCATTCAGCAATTTGAGCAACACACCCTTTCACAATCAGGTTTTCCTCAGCACATCGGCATGCACTGCAGTCTGATACAGTGCAATGCATTTTGAATTTTGTGTTGCAGTAAAAGAAAAGTGCCCACCCACACAATACTAAAAATATGAGTGAAATATACACACTGCCAGTATTGTTTTGTCATTTTCCTCAGTGTGAATGTGCTTAAAACTTAGAATTAGTACGTAGTAGGTGATTGCAGCACAGCACATATCCAACCTTAGCTTAGACAATAAGCAAGTGATTGATGAAGCTTATTTTCAGTGGGGTTCTCAGCTGCTGGTGAGGTAGACTTCAGGGCAAAGTAAGTCAGTTAACCACCGTACATGACCAGTTCTTCTGTCCACCACCTGAAGGTAAAGGCTGCACACACTTTAGACTTGAGAGAAAAGTCATATACTCATTTCCACCACTTTGGCTAATCTGTTAGCATATCAATGTTTCCCCCTTATGAGCTTCGGTAGTGATTCACACTGAAATATTTTGGTTTTCATATTCACTTGACTATACAGTGGACGTTTACTCAACAAGATCTCTGCCTGCGAGTAACTGCCTTCTTCTGTTGTGTGTGTTTTGTTTTTTTTTAACAGGAGTAATTTCTGTTGTGAGTGTAGAACAATTTAATATAATAGAGGTTTCATCTCAAACTTCAATCAAGTGATAGGTAAACTAAATGAAATGACCAAAATTAATCACTTCCCAAACAGGTATTATAAGTTTCAAAGTATTTTTACTTTGAAACTTAGTGAGTATCAGTCAGCCACTCTTCGAACTTTATAAAAACGTACTCAAAGGACTGCTTTATTTAAAAAAAAAAAGAAAAAACACAGCACTGTTACAGGTTAAAACAACAGGAAACTCAATGTTGTAGTTTGTTTAATCAAACACTGGTCTCCTCTGAGACGACATAAAATCAGATTCTATACACACCAGAATACGGACCTGCATACTACAGAAACTAGCAGTTTCTCAAGATTTAAAAAAAAAAAAAAGGAAAAAAAAAAAAGACACATGACATTTTAATTTTCTTCTAACAACTGTATAAACCCCAATGTGAACTGTCAATATACCTGACATGACAAGCTTTTCTTCTGTGACAGTTGAGCCAGAGCCAGAGAAGAGTCTTTTTCACCACTTTGTTTCTCATCTTCAAGCTTCACTCAGACAGGGCTGCACTCACAGAGACAGCCAGATGGACTCCTGTTCACTCAAGTTAGTTATAGATGAAGTTGAACCTACAAAAAGAAATTATGGCCATTTCTTAAAAAAAAACAAACAAACAAACAATTAAGAGACAACCATTTTCACAATAACAGCATGGCAATTTATGACTTTACCATTTTTTTTAAATTTCCTGCAGGATTCTAGTGATATTACTTTATTTCTTTGCAATAAACTTTTCCCCTTTTCAGAAAATTTAAAGTCAAAACACTAATAAAAAAATAAAAATAAAAAAAAGGGCTGCACACAGGAATGTGTGACTGGTGCATCGGAGGACAACTTGATTCAAAGTGACCAACTCCTGCACACTCTTATGTGCCGCTGGTTCATTTTATATAAATAAGATCTTTTCACTTTCATTTAAGTCCAATCTTTATCTGCAAATAGTGTGTGTGTATACGTCTCATTCTGCTTCCTGGCCTGTGTAAAAAGGCTGTGGTGCAGGTTCAGTCACTGACTTCTGTGTTCTTTAGCATGGTGGATATTTAACACAGCTCTTAAAGCCAGAGCAGTGGTCTTTGTGCCACCTTGCAGCCCACAACTGAAGCGTAGATGTACCAACGACCGAGTGCTTCAACTGCTTTAATTAACCACTGTGACAGTGAACAGAGAAAACTGAGTGTTTCAGTTCAATTTAGGCTATTTACACAATGACCAAACTCATGCAAAAGATACAAACATTACCTGCTCAATAGCTGTGGTAGACTGGAAATGATTGGTCCATATCCAGGAGCATTGTCATACAGTTCAAACAATGGTGCGGCCACCAGTTTATAGTTCTTGGGGACAGCAAACAGCGCTGTAGACACATGAATCACAGATTTCAAAACCAGAAGCAATGATTCGTGGGAACTTACCCATGTGTCCCCTCTCCTTTTAATTAGACTTGTGTCTACCATTTTCCCGTCTATTAAACTTAAGTAATTTCACAGTTTACATTTAGAAATACTGACCTTTTTCCTGCAGCTGAACCAGGAACAGCTTTTTATGCTCCTTAGGCTTGGTGATGTGGGCTGGAATATAGGGGTACTGCAAACAGACAACCTCAGATCAGTTCACATTAGTATGCACAAATATTAACTGCATCTATATGTTCATGACTAACTGACTACAGAGAATTCAGCCTGTCCTACCTTGTTGTAGTCAGTTACTGGTGTGGTACACTGACAAGGAATGAGTCATTGCAGACACAAACACACCTGTCTTTAACTTTACATTTACCTCACATTAGTAATATTGCTAGGTTAGCAATGAAAGAGAAAGTAAGTAAGTGTGATCAGGACCAAGTCTTAAAATCTTATATAGATTTATATAAATCTCTAAAATCATACAGAAAGAAAATTGACTATACAAGAGTTTTTGAACAGATTTCAAACCCCAGAGCACAGGCAAGGATAAAATATTCTAGCCAGAGGCTGCTAAAAAACATTTCATGACTTATCTGTTTATGCTACACTGCTTTCAAACAAAATATGTGAAACATCTATATCTACTAAAATTGTTCCATCTGTTAATAAGTCCTCAAAACTTCTTATTGTCCTAGTTGCGTGTGTGCGTACACACCTGTGGAGGCTCAAAGTTGGGGCGCCACCAGTTGCCAATACAGTCGTCAATCACCCAGTCCTGCTTCACCCCATCCTGCCGCCCGAGGATCTAACATTCAAACAAAAGTCAGTATAGTTGAACCCCACAATCATCACAGCAACAAGAAGTCTGAAGTGTGCTGTGATGAAGCTACCTCAGTCATCAGGCGTTTCAGACCCTCCACTTCATCTTCTCCGGGACTCAACTCTCCACCAGGCCTGCAGGAGAGAAGCAAACTGTCAGACGACTGTTCAGTAAAAACCACTTCTGGTGGTTCATACAGGAGCCTCTGAACATCGACTACTCACAGTTTAAAGAAAGTGGTCCCCAGCTGCAGAAGTAGCACATGAGGCAGCCTGTGTTCATGGACAATGAGGACACCCTCCACTGTCCTCCGCATTCCCATTTTATCAAACTCCTCCCGCATCCTCTGGAACCGGGCTGCCACCGAACTGTCCTTCTCATACAGAGGCTCCTTGGTGCCAAATGTGTAGTTGGTAAGAGGGTATCTGAAGCAAAAATACACACATGAAAAGTCATCGAACATGACATGAGATCATTACAGCGTGGTTCATACCTATATGGTATACAAAGTAAAGCTGTAATATGCAATACAATAATAACAAAATTTGAATCTAGGGCTGAAATGGACAATTAATTTCATTATTGATTATACCTTCTACTGCTTCTTTTTGGATGAACTGATGATTTTAAAATCTGTAATATGTCAGAAAATAGTAAAAAAAAAATTGCCCATTACAATTTCCAAGAGCCCAAAGTCCAAAAAGTAGTGTTTATTAATCTTAATTAATGATATAAAACAGCCAAAAGAAACAAATCCTCAAATCAAATTTGAGAGGCTGAAAAACGCTAATATTGATCGAGCATTTCTGCTTGATGAATAACTTAGAAAACTTGATTATCAAAATTGTTGCCGATTAATTTTCTGTTCAGTGGACTAATCTTCATAATCGACTAGTTGTTTCAGGTTTAAACATGAGTTTAGATATAAGTGAATATTTGCTAGTTTTCCAGTTTTCTGTGATAGTAAACTGAACATTTTGGGTTTTTTGCCTGTTGGTTACACACAAACAATCTGATTATGTTAATATGGGCTTCGGGGAATAATAATGGACAGTTTTCACTATTTTCATTCAAAAACAATTAGCTAATTAAGCTAATGCGTTTTTTCTATCCTCTACTTGTCGGTCGACGGTGGGGGTTAGCTACTCGACACATGTGGATACTTATACCAGCTTCTGGTGCAGTATTTGCTGCTGGCCCACATGAACTCACAAGTTGATGGTCCTCTCCAGGGTGAGCGGTTTTGCGGGCCCGCTGATGTACTTGTTCCCGAACTGAACGGCACCACCGCGCGGCCAGCCGGTGGACGAGCGACTGGGAGGCACCACCGACATCTCTAACGTGAGCACGACGAGCCTACACCCTCCTGCAAATGTGCGTCAGGTGGTGGTTGGTTTGTAACTCACTGGATTAGCAAAAGAGTAAAAGAAATTCTTAAAATTTCTGCGGACGGTCCACAACAATTTCTCTTCCGTCGTTTCCCTCGATCCTCCTCTTCCGGGTGAAGTGCGGTTGTTCGGGCGATGTCCCTGCCAGCGACACCTGCTGGTCCGGATGATGAACAACCAAGCAGATCTCAGAACAAGATGCCGGGGAGAGATCACGGCACAGAAATGAATAACAATAAAAATAAATAAAAATATAAGACTAAATTTGAGTAAAGACATTTAAAAATACACTAATTTAAAGTTTTTACAGCCCTCTTATTACTGCAATTATGTATCATTGATAAACTTAGAAACTTCTTGCCCCAGTATTTTAGTACAGTAATGCCAAAATAAATGAGGCGCAGTTTCAGGATGTGCAGTGCAGGCACAGTATCGCTCTTAAATCTGTTTTGTTCTAAAAAAAAAAAAAAAAAAGTGTTTTAAAAGTTTAAAGGACCATTTTATTTTCATTTCCTGGTGTTGAGGTTTTTATTGTTATTAGTGGTACTACTGCCATGGACTACCATAAAGAAAACAATTCTTACTGGTGTCATGAAATAGAAATATCTCCTGACAGACACTTATAGTAATATTGTTTAAAGATGTTAGAAAATAGATTTTACAAGTAGTGTCAAAAGGGGTGAGCAATAACAATAAATGTTAAAGTTTTCCCTTTTAATAGTTTGCATCAAGATGTCTGCATAATTTGTCATAAATCTACTGCAGGTGGATTTACTATAAGTAACAGGCTTGTGTATTAAACATGACCTTGTAATAATAATTATAATCAATAATTTTTGTCTTAAACACAAACAGGTGGCAGATTATTGGACATGCTGTGCAGATAAAAACCTTTTGGAAAGCAATGGTATTTTCAGCCCATAAATGGAGCAAGTCACTGTGTACTGAGCGTGGAAGGCCATCAATTACATTTCAAGTCTCGTAGTGCAATGCAAAGCATATATTTGTGTATATGAGTTCAAGCCGAAATGCTTAGTTGATTAACAGAAAATTAATCTGCAAATATTTTGTTAATGAATAACAATAATTTTAGTCATGGTGAACTGACTTCAAATGTGAAGATTCAATGCTTTTTTCTGTTTTATATCACAGTAAACCACAAGGGCAGCAGAGATCAGGGTGGAGCATCTTTGGGTATTTCCATACAAAACGAGATCTGAAGATGTCACCTTGGACTGTGGGAAATTATAACAGGCCTTTTTTTTACTGTCTTCTGACATTTTATTAACAAAACTATTTGATGAGTTGGGAAAATGATTGGCAGCTTAATTGATAAGGGAAAAAACAGTTAGTTGCAGCCATTTTTTTATATAGAAACATAAACTGCTGTAACTTTGTTAACAATTGCTACCTAGTGGGAAAAATGATATCACCTCTCGTTTGTACCCAAAAAAACAGATTATATCGATCTATTTTATAATTAAAGGAAATAAACTTCTCAAAGAAAAAACTATTGAGAATATAGAGGGCTGTATCTTCACTGGGCCTTTTTGTCCCCCATTGAACAATGCTGAAGACTGGCATACATTTGAATCTAATTGCTGACCCCTGCTCTGCAGTATAGTCCCCACTGTTTAGTTTTATTGAGTAGTAAACGGTAAATTATTTTTATTTAGCTATGATAAAGCTATGTCAATATATATGATATACAGCTATGTGCTATAAACCAGGCTTATTACATATTTTTATCAACCTCACCAGAGACTGCATCCTTGCCAAAAACACTCTGTCTCGAATAAAGTTGTAATGCCCTCTTTTGCCTGGCATAAAGAGCATAAGGGGACATTTTATAATAAACCTTCATTATGTCACACTATGCTGAGCTGCAGAGAGCTGCCTGGTCAGATATCCTTGACTATCAAAGGAACACCTCTAAATAAGGAACAAGGCTTGATTTTAGTGTACATTTAAAGTTAAAGGAGGACATACTAATGTGAATTTTATGTCTGTATTGCATTCAGCCTAATTTTCTCTACAAAATAACTCACACAGTTGCAGTGGTTTTCTGTTTTAAGCTTGAACTGTTTTCCGCTCCTTTCTTCCTGTAGACCTTTCATTAGATTACCAGGTTGTCTGCTTATCAGCATCAAGAGGCCTGAATATGTAATGTGTTAATTAATCAGCATTTAGTCATGACCAGCCATACCTAAACATATTTGCGAAATCAAGAGGTAGTGCGTTGTTATGAATTCCACGCTATTTTTCAATAGACATTTTCCTCAAGAACTTAAGTCAAGTTTAAGAAATATTTTGTGAATGAGGCCCAAAATACTCTTTCACTCCCCCAGCTTGTGACAGGAGGAAGTTTCTGAGTTTGTTGGTACGCGCAACTAAATACTTTCCAACTGCAAATGAGATAGTAAAGAGCAAAGGTTTGGGTAAAAATGTCACTCTTTTTAATAGGTGAAAATGTTTAATTTTCTTGACTTACTTATATTTCAAGGATCAGTTAAGCGGAACTCTGCTGTGCACATAGGATCTAACCTCTGTATGCTGTTGGAGCACTGTATCTGAAGGTATAGCAACATGGGAAATGCTTTTAAAAAATAAAAAATGCTAACAATCCCATACTATAATCCTTGTAGAAATTAATGGGAGAATTGTTATTTTACATTTGTGGTTGCCACACTTTCCTAATTGTTTTTGGAAAGTGGTTTCTAATTATTTTCAAACTTTGGTTTGCACATTTTTAACTCAGATACCTTCAAACATTAATTCCAGCGTGAAACCCGACCTTAGAAAAAGTGGTTTCACAAATAAATATTAACTAATGGTCACCTTACAGGCTTTTTCCAGAGCTTTCAACAGCATCTCACAGTCTTCTTCGGTGGATGGAGTTTGCTCATTTGTCATCAGGCTTTTCAAATCTGGCACCATCTTGAACAGAGACAACAATATAAGTCCACCTGTGATAACAACTGAGTTATCTCAATGACAACTGAAGAGGACCATGAGCTCCAGAAAAGGCTAGTAAGTGAACTTTGAGTTTAGATTTCTTAGTTAAAAAACATTAATTTGCCAGAAATCACATATTCACACATAAAAAAGCAGAAGGAATGACTCAGTTCAATTCAATATTCCATTTAATAGTCATATGTATGTCTCTTACCCATCTATTGTAAACATGGTGTAATTTACCACAGTAGTTGTCTTATAGTACATAATCATACGTGCAATGCAAAAAAGTCAAACATAAGTTAAAAAAGGACAAAGACACTGCTGGATTTGTTGATTACATCACACCAAGGGGATCTCAGTTCTTTGGTCCAGTGGCCCACCCTTTGTGGTGTGCTGCTGTAATGTGGTGGTCCCTGTAGGAAGTGCCATGGATCCCACCCCCCCTTTACCCTTTACTGTGGCCTCTCCTTTCCCTGTCACAGTAATTGGTCCCATATTTAGCAATTTCTTTATATTTCAATTACTTCTGGCTCAGTGACTTAGTTTCTTCTTGTTTTTGACCCTCTACCACTCCCTCATCGCCGCACCGCTCACCCTCTTTCCCTGATGGAGATTCAGTCATCGTGTCTTTCTCAGCTTTCACACTTTCTTCCTGCACTTCTTTTCTTGTTTCTTCACTACTGACCAGCATTGGTTTTTCATTCTCGCTCCTCTTCCTACCATTGACAACCTCTTCGTTCTCATCCATCTCAGTTTGCTTGCTCTTTTGAACCATCTCAAGCTCCTCATCTGCTGTTGGGAGGGGAAAAAAATCATAAAACACGCCATTCTACATACATCTACATAGATGTTCAAGCAGAGAAAAACGTGCATATATGCATACGTCACATGCTCACAGACCTTGAAACTTACCTGTGCCCTTTTCTGCAGGCTCTGCACTGGATCGTTCTTCAGGAGAGGTCTTTAAATCAGTATCCTGGCCTGGACTATCTTTAGAGGGTGCTGGACTGGTCGAATGATGAGAAGTAGCACATGATTTATCAGTGGCAGGGAGGCCAGGGATAGTTGGGGTTGTGAGGGTAGAGCTGACGTTGTCAGTGTAAGGTGTGTTTGAGTCAATCGAGAGAGTGGAGCTAAGTACAGCTGTGGTTGCTGAACTGGTGGTGGAAGTGGTATCTGCACGCTTTAAACTGGTGCTGGTGGAAGTGGTGCCTGTAGGGGTTGTTTCACTGGAAGAAGTGGAGGGAACAGAGATATCAGCAGGGCTAGGTATGGCTGGGTGAGTAATGGCGGAAGTAGAGCCAGAGTCTATGCAGTCGGTGAGTGTTGGGCTTCTAGTGGTGGCAGTGGGGGAGGAGGTGGGGCTGGTGGGAGGAAGGGCAGCAGAGATCAGGGTGGAGGAAGTAGTTACGGAGGCTTCAGGTGAAACTGTAGCTATAATGGTGTCACTTGAGTTAGATGGTGGAGATGTAGTTTCGGTGACTGATGAAACTAAAATTACGCAGCTAGTGGAGTTGACTGAGGTGGATTCATCACTAGCTTCAGTAACTGAATTGGTGATGGTGGACAAGCCTGGTGGCATTTTTGATATACTGGTGGAGGGTGAAGAAATTGTGGTGATGACAGAAGTAGCTGCATCACTACCACCAGCAGGAGCAGCATCAACTAAGAGATTACCATTTGGCTCTGGTAGAGTCAATTTATTTGACATATTTGTTAATGTGGAAACTGAGCTTTCATTGCTGGGAGCAGAATCAGTTTCCAAGGTGGTAATGGAAGGCGCAGTTATTGTTGTTGACTTGGAAGTGACAGAGAGGCTCAGAGAAATGGACTCAGAGGAAGTGGAAGTTACTGAGACAGTGGTGGGGGGCTCTGTGGGTGTAGTGGTGCTTGTAAGGGTTGTCGGGAGGGTAGAGGTGGGTAGTTCGGTGGTAGTTGCACTAGCCTCAGGGGGAGAGGCTTTGCTGTCAAGCTCTGTAACATTTGTGGGTGCTGTAGCTGCTGCAGTAAGGTTAACAGAGTCAGTGCATATATCTGGGTCAGGGGGAATTACAGTACTTGAAGGGGAAATTGTAAAACTGGTTGAGTCGGGGATTGAGTTGGAGATTGTCTGTACAGAAGGAGTGGTGGTGGGAGTGAGGGCAGGAGCAGCAGGAGGAGATGGAGCTGCAGCAGTTGGACTGAGTTTAGTGGGTGTGTTTATCTCCCCTTCCTGTATTTGAGCTAGCTCGTTCTCAGGTGTGTTGCGGCCAGAGGTTGTGGGGGGTGGACCTGGCTTGATAACTGGCTTCGGAAGCAAAGCGGGTTTCCCAGCTGACTCGTGTGCTGACACACTTGGACGAATTTGATGCCTTGTATCTAAGAGAAAAAAATGAATGTTCAAATGATTTACCTTATCATATACTTTACATTTAAGAGAGTGAATGAGTGTTTTGAGTTTGTGTATGCATTTTACCTGATGACGCAGACATTGTTCGGGGTTTTGAGAAAGTAGGAGGTGGCTCAGGTTTACTGTCAATGATAGTACCTGAGACACACAGATCATTTACATTGTATTTTACTAGCATAATTAAGTCCCTATTATGTCCCTATAATAGATGAAGAACAGTCAAATACTAACATTCCTGCGTGTCTTATCAGCACAGTGTCTGAAATATTAAATCTTTTTAAAAGAGAACTGATCCATGTCAAAAAGTCTCTCCTTTTGATACAAATCCCTAAACTCAAAAAGATTAATTTCACTTCATTAACACTAAGCTGGGGCAGAGAAGAGTTTAATTATATTAAACATCAATTAGATAAAGGGACATACCTTCAGATTCCGCTTTTTTCATCTCTCCTTCCTGATTCTACAAGAATAAAAGAGGTGTTTTAAAACTTTGGAGGACTCCTACAGTATACATATCTAAATTCAGAGACACACAATCACACACCTGTGTCTCTCCTGGCTGGGGTTTGGAAACTCCAATACGTTGAAGCATGAGATGGAGTTTCTGTTCAAAGCTATGCTGGCCTTCGAATTGTTTCTGAAATAACAGTAGAATAATTAATGCTTTTCAAAACTTATCTACTGATCTAAATGTATATACGGTATAACTTAAAGGCTACTAAGACTCACCTTTGCAGTGTTTCTGGCATTAGTAGTCCCTGCTGCTGCTGATCCAGACAGCAAAATGAGAGACTGGGACTTCCCCTCTCTGAGAGCTCGGCGGGGAGGCACCGCTTCACCTCTCAGTGGCGGAGCACCAGACACAGGCGTCTCCTGAACAGTTGACTCTCCGGTAACAGCACTGGGATGTTCTTTTGCTTTCTCCTTTTCATTTTCCTTTTCGTGTTCCTTCACTCTGTCCTTATCTTTTTCTTTCTCAGCTCTGGCGACCTCCCTGAGCGGGCGAATGAGATCAGCGATGGAGGCCTTTTTGGGACGCCCCTCGTGGCTTGTCTCTGATTTCAAGCCTCGTCTCTTTTTGAGTGTGAAGAAATCACCAAGCTTCCTCCTGAGTGTTTTCGTCGGGGGTGGACAAGGGACGGAGCTGGCAGGAGCCACTTCGTGCACTGTGATAGATTCTTCATCTTGCTTTTTCCTATATAAAGGGTCGTATATATTAAATCTTGGCATATTCAATTGTACAGTATAAGTTTGATAAAGCAGTATTGTTAGTATCTAAATTAGCTAAATATCAAGGGACCATAAAGAGAATCTAATTTGGCCGCTGTGATACTCACAGTTTATCAGTAGGAAGTACTCTCTTAGTAAAGAACTCTTCAACTCCTTCATCCACTCGTCCCATGAGCTCAAGGACTTCATTTTCACTCTCAATTATTGTTTCCTGATTACCAAACACATACGCAGAAAACACAGACGTTTTACATCAAAGATCAAACAAACTGGTGTTGAGGAGCAACCTGCATTATATGTAACTTTACATTACATAACCCTCACCTCTGAAAAACCCACACACTCTGGCACTAGTGTTTGTTCTGTTTCTATAGGTGTATTTTGGTTTGAATCTCTCATCCTGTCATGCTACAAACCAGCCTCCTGGGAGTCAGTTGCTCAGTAACGTACAATGGGGGGGCGTCACTGGAATTTTGCATGCGGAATCAAAGCAAGATAACTCATTTGCCAATGTAGGTAATGTGATATCAAAATTGCAGCTATACAGTGTTGCATCATCCTGATCATATTATCATCTGTGCCCACAAGTAGCAATAAAAGCCGGGAGGTTGATTGTAGAACACAAATTTAGCAGAAGTCACCGTTACATGATATCCTGTCAGGGGAATTGCTTGAATTTTGTCTCCCTGGTCATTTGTCTCCAAGGGAGTGACTATATGTCTACAGCTTAATAGCTCTGTGATAACACGATCAGCTCAGTGGAAAATGGAGATGATCACATACACACACACACACACACACAACATTTTGATACAAGCCTATGAAAAAATAAAACGGCAGTAGCTTTTTTCAGTGAGAGCAAGAAAAGACATTCAGACAAAACTACCTCCCGCTCTCCTACATAGTCATCATGCACTGTTACACAGAAAATACTAAGTGTGGGTTCTTCAGACAGCCGGTGACCGGTACAATAGGACTGCCTTATTCAAGCAGGGACCAGGCATCTTTTACAGCACACCCCTCCATCCTTCCCTTCCCCCTGCCTCTCCCCTCTGTACCCTATTACATCTCTCCTCTCTCCCTCCCTTCTACCACCTTTCCTCTCATACTCCATTTTTGCAAAAACCTCTCGGAACCTTCTTCACAGTACCTGTGGTCTGCTGGGACGATAGTTCAGTTTTTGTCGGTGAGGTCTCGGTCTGCTCTGGGTGTAGTGCCTGAGCGCTGGTCCGCCCAATGGCAGCTCCATTGGGGAGACACGGCACGCTGTTGCCGTGGTGCTCTGTTGCCGTGGCTCTGTTGCTGAGGCACCGTTGCTAAGAGCACGAGCACCAGCAGTATGTAATGCCTCCACTGAGGTGGGAGGGGCCAGGCCAGGCTAGACTGACAGATCTGACAACAGAGCCTCGCCTTTCTCTGCCCCCTCCCCTCTGAGAGGAAAACCATGAGAAAAAGATGGTGATACATAAGAAGAGGGAGAGAAGCAAAAGTGACCACAATGACATTTGTTTCATCGATGCATCCTCGTACACCCAAGTACATATATATGAATACTGCATGCTGCAGTGGAAATAGCTGAAATGAACAAAATGTTCTATTGGTTATGCAACAAATTAATAATTTATTTTATATGCAGAAAATATGCTCTCAAATAGTTTAAGTGACAGGCTGATCTGGTAGATTCTTTTATCGCTAAAAAAGTTTACACATACACAAAAGACTATTCTCTCAGTAAATTTCAAAGCGAAATGTCTCAGCAATACTAGAGGAAACTGTCTTAAATACTCTTGAGAGGATTGTTAGAGACCTTGATGATGAGGTGTAACACTTGCTCAAAAACCATAAAAATAAGACACAGGCACACACCCACAAGCAACAGCTTCTATGTATCTTAATTTTACTACTAATTCCCCCAAGGGTATGTGTAGCAGGTTTCATGAGAGTTGTTTTGCCTGGTATGAATATTTAATATTCACACCAGGCAACACCAGTTCCTGGTTTGGAACACTTTGATATAAATGTATCATATACATTTGTTTTATTGGCAGATTAGAAAATGCTTTACATCATTCAACATCGATTTGTGACTGTAATAGTCTGATTAACTGGCCAATCCAGTACAAGTTCACTATGGGGATCATGTTCCTTTTCTCTCTGTTTCTGAAAGTATTTAGCTTCGAACACGACCTTCATTGTGATGTCAACCACACACCTGTGAAGTTTCGTGACTGAATCTTACACAAACACACACGATCACACAAACACACAAACACACACACACACACACACACACACACACAAGGTGAAAATAATACCAGCCACAACAGTGTGGCGTGTAAAAAATGTTGTATTAGATACCATTAGTTTTAGGTAGGTGTATCTAATTAACTTAGAACTTAGTGTAAATGTAGTGGAGTAATAAGTACAATATTTCACTGTGAGATGTAGTGGAGTACAAGTATAAAGTGGTACAAGTACCTCAATACTGTACTTGAGTACAGTACTTGACTATATTTGGTTATTTTTCATCAGTGTGTGTGTGTGTGTGTGTGTGTGTGTGTGTGTGTGTGTGTGTGTGTGTGTGTGAATGCATGTCTTTCTATAGATATGTGGACAAATTTTCATTTGAAACCATCATTATCAGGAGATTTTGGCTGGTGCTCACAACTTCAGTTTGAGGATTAAGGCTTGGTTTTAAAGTTCAGGTAAGATTAGGTTTGGGTTAGGCATTTATTTGTGATGTTTAGGTTAGGGGAATGGGCTAGGGAATTCAGTATGTCAAAAAGTGTCCTCACAGAAGCTGTAATTCAAGCATTCGTGTGTGCGTGTGTGCGTATGGTGTGTGATGTGAGGCCCGCCCTGCACCTACAACTTTCATACTGCCCTCACGTGGTTGATTTCCTGAATTGCTTTACTTCACAAAATGTAACTTGTGACTTCAATTAAAAGTGACTCTGGGATGTAAGTTTTGTAGGAGTCACGCTCAGGTAAAAGCGAACTGTTCTCGTCAGAAAACGAATCAATGATCTGTCAGGTGCATTGATCATCTTCGTCATGTTTCCACGCCCCCTGCTGAATTCAAATCTGGCGCCCATCATCCACGGCCCCAGCTCCACTTCACTCCCCTGGGCGCTGGGTTCGCGCAGCCGCCTTAGTGTTCACGGGCCGCCATTTTGTGTTAGGCCCACTCTTGTAAAGCGGGAGAAAATTATTAGCCCGGCGCACAGCACCTACGGCAGACAACAGCGGGACTGAAGAGACCAACCGCAGGCGCTGAGCTTCCAAACGAATATAACGGGGTGAAGAAGCTGTCGGGAGTAAGTAAAGCCGCTACTATGGCTCAGAACACGGAAACGTTTTTGTAGGAGCCGTCGCCGGCCTCTAGGTGTCACGGTCGGGCTTACCGGCCAGGCAACTGGCGGGGGGTGTTTGTCTCCCTCTATCGTTATCCAAAATGCACTAAATCCGTCCATAAACCGTAAGTCTCTGTCTCAGTTGAGCGTTTTGGTGGTTTGCGGCTGATATTTTGCAGTATTTGCACAGTGATGGTTGGATTTATCAGTATATCTGATTTAAGTTTGTTCAGGCCTGACGTCCATCTTATCGTACCCTTTGTTTCCTGTTTTCTGACACAGTCGCGCCTCCCGAGTTAACCAACTAACATGAGTTTAAGTAGTTTGTATCGATTTAACAACATACACTTTTTGAACGGATGTACCATGAACTGATCACAACGACATGGGACAAAGTAAACGTTGTTAAAATAGGCGAAAAGGTGACTTGCTGAAGCGTTGATTGATTGATTGATCGATCGACTGATTTCTATTATTGGCAAACAGATGAACCCATCAATGTCTAATCAACTCAGATCAGCACATGAGAGGACACGTTTCCACTTTTCAAAAGTTTACCCCGCACCACAATTCTTCTTTTTATTACGTTAATACTTTCACTCAACTACATCTGAGGGAAATGTACTTTTTGCTGCATTACATTTATCTGACAGCTGCAGATACTTTTCACATTATTAATACAGGAAATTGGAGCTACAACAATTAGTTGGTTTACAGAGAATGAATTTGCATCTATTTTCATAACCGATTGTCATTTTTCAAGCAAAATTGCCAAGCCAAGTGTTTGTTTCCCAAATGTGAGGATTTGCTGCTTTCCTCTGTTTTGTATCAGTGAATATCTTTGGGTTTTAGACAGCTGATTCGAAAAACGAGGCATGTTTCGACAATGGTAAATTATAAAGGGCTTTTCAGTCATTTGTAACATTACATAGACAAAACAATTAATCGAGAAAATAATCTGCAGATTAAACAACATAAAGCGATCCTTAGTTGCAACAGGCTAACAAAATCTAAACAATAAACAAATTATAATGGATTAAGATACTTAGCAGTTTGTAAAGTAGTAAAAATTAGCTCCACTCTTTCTAGGTGCAAAATAAAAGCAATTTACACATGAATGCATCAATAATTAAATAAATTCAAACCGAATAATATAATACTTATCAAACTCATACTCCACTGTAGCCTGGCTTTGTCAGATGTGCAATGTTTAGACTAAAACACAGCCTAGAAGTCAGTGGTGGAATAAGTATTGTGATCCTTTTTATTTAAATAAAAGTATCTTTACTACAGTGTGTAGATACTCCATTGCACGTAAAAGTCCTGCATTCATAATCTTACTTAGGTAAATGTTCAGTAAAAGCATTCCTTCTATGGAAAAATGACCCGTGTGAGTGATATGCTATTATGTATTACATTATTGTATCGTTATATTCATTAAATTATACACATTATGGTGTATAATGATAGAGCTAGTTTGAATCATATTTAAATTTAAGTTTTGTTTTTTTTCTGTTTTTTGTTTTATTTTTTATTTTTTTAAAGATACAAGATTTACTCTATATGGTTTCAGTACATACCTATTTTTTTCTGCCACGTTAGTCTTTGTTTCTACGAAAGCAAATTAAACAAACTAAAAAGGGCTCCTTACTTAAGTCACAAGAACAATACGGTGCAATAAAAAATTCAATATTTCCCTCTGACATGTAGTGAAGTAAATGTATATATTGCCATTAAATGGAAATACTCAAGAAGTACCTCAAAATTGTACTTCAGCACAGTATTGGAGTAAATATGCTTAGTTTCCACCACGGGTCAGGGTACACCACATTGTGCTTGTCAGATTGTCCTTCTTGGTTTTTCTGTGGGGCATGCTATTGCCTAATGTTTGCCGTGGTAGGGAGACAATGTTTATGTTGCAATTTTTTTAATAACCACCGCTAATACTATTACAACCACGCCAACAGATGTGAAAGGAAATGCAGTTTAAACTGAAGCTCACACCATTTGAAAAACTGAACTACAAAATGTCCTGTTCTGAATAATCCACTGAAAGTATACTGTTTTCACTATCTCTAAAGTTTTGTAACATTAAAAAAAAATCTTCCCAACTGTTCAGTTAGGTCTATGGATAATCTTGGATACTTTATCTGGAAATTAACTTTAATCTTAACATGTTAGCATTTAATAAAAGTTCATTGTAGAAACACACTTTCAGTCATGTAATTTTGTTTTTAAAACCACGTGAATAATTTCCCACATAAGCCGTGTTCACTTTTTGATAAATTTTGTCTTCTTTATCAAGAGTGTTGTTTGGCCCGTTGCCATGGAGGGCGAGGTTGTTTCCATGGAGACCGCACAGAATGCTGCCCTGGCTGCAGATGGAAAGGTCCTGCCAGAGGGTGGAGAGGCCTTGATACAAGGGGCAGCCATAGCTCCACAGGGGGAAGTGGCTGGTAACATGGAGATGATGGTGATGGATGCTCTCGATCCCACTCTGCTGCAAATGAAGACGGAGGTGTTGGAGGGGGGCAGCACAGTGACTGTTACTGGTGGAGACGAGGGTCAGATCATCACGCTCCAGGTTGGTAAAGAACACGTTAAGCTACATTATCATGTTTTTGTCATTTGCTCAAGTTGAAAGGGTGTATTGTTCTTCGTAGGTGGTGAATATGGAGGAGCAGGCAGGTGCGGCATTGGGCCTTGGTCAGCTTCAGCTGGTTCAGGTACCAGTCACAACAACAACTGTAGAGGGGCTTCAGGCCACCTATGTTGATTCATCAACTGCTAACAAGGACACAGAGCCGGTTATCTGTCACACTCTTCCCTTGCCCGAGGGCTTCCAGGTGAGAAACGACCCTGGGCATTCTGTGTAATGAGATCAGTCCTTTTTAGTTATGTCCTCAACTCGGTATACTCAGTGAACTCCCCTTGTTGAAAAGAGGATGGGCCTCATTAAGAGCAACTTGTGATGTTTTCTTTTAGGTGGTAAAAGTGGGTGCCAATGGTGAAGTGGAGACTGTAGAGCAGGAGGAGCTCCAGGCAGCCCACGAGGAGCTTCAGGGGACGAGAGGGGAAGAGGGGGAGAACGAAGAAGAGGCAGCAGAAGTAGAAGCCCCTGTGGCTCAAGAAGAAGACCCAGAATGGTCAAAGGACCCAGACTATCAACCCATCACCACTGTCCGTAAAGGAAAGAAGGGAAAGAAGAGCCGTCTGCGCTATGCAGAGGGTGATCGTGACATGGATGTTTCTGTGTACGACTTTGAGGAAGAGCAGCAGGAAGGGCTGCTGTCAGAGGTGAATGCTGAGAAGGTTGTGGGCAACATGAAGCCACCAAAGCCCACCAAGATCAAGAAAAAAGGTTAGACTATCACTTTTTTTTTTTTTTGGGATGCACTATATATTTAACCCTTAGATATCTAAACATGATTGTGGAGGAGAGTAGTTGTGATGTTCCTGTTTACAGTCCTGAAAAGGTGTAGCTTTGTGGAGCTTGAAATTTTCCTATTTTGTCCCCTTTTTGTGTGTAGGTGTAAAGAAGACTTTCCAGTGTGAGCTGTGTAGCTATACCTGTCCAAGGCGCTCCAACCTGGACCGACACATGAAGAGCCACACAGACGAGAGACCACATAAATGTCACTTGTGTGGACGGGCCTTCAGAACAGTCACACTGCTGAGAAACCACCTCAATACACACACAGGTGATTCAGAAATTTCTATTTAGATACCAATATGCTGATAATGGAAACGATTTTGGTATAGTTTGTAATAATTCAATAGAATTGGTAAGTTAAGAAATCAAACCTACCTCTCTGAGCTTGCAGGCTAGACAATGTACATACTATTTCTTTATAATGGCACCACAGTGTCCGTCCATATAAGGCAAAAAAAGAGTGGGCATTTGTTTTCTTTTCATCAAAGTGTGCTCTTGCTTTATATAAGTTGTATACTACACAGGCATGTAAAGTATAATTCTAATTTTCTTACATTTTTTTAGGCACTCGGCCACATAAATGCACTGATTGTGACATGGCATTTGTGACCAGTGGTGAGTTGGTGCGTCATCGTCGCTACAAGCACACACATGAGAAACCTTTCAAGTGCTCCATGTGTGACTATTCCAGTGTGGAGGCAAGTAATCTGTACCTACCTGATATCTAATTCTTCTCCCTATTTCCTGTGAGAGCCCATTTCATGTTGTTGTTGTTTTTTAATATTTATGTTCCTCTGCCCAGGTGAGCAAATTGAAAAGGCACATCCGCTCTCATACCGGGGAGCGACCCTTCCAGTGTAGTCTGTGCAGCTATGCCAGCAGAGACACTTACAAGCTGAAGAGACACATGAGGACACATTCAGGTAAGATACTCAAAGTAGTGGAAACACACTTTACCTCCTGATTGAGAAGAGTATCACACTCACTATATTTCCTCTTCTCCTTTGCAGGTGAGAAGCCGTACGAGTGCTACATCTGTCATGCTCGTTTCACACAGAGCGGCACCATGAAGATGCACATTCTGCAGAAACACACAGAAAACGTGGCTAAGTTCCACTGCCCACACTGTGACACTGTCATCGCACGCAAGAGTGACCTTGGTAAGTCATGTGTCACCATTTTTACTTCAAAATGTATGTCATTAAAGTCAGCAGATACATAGAAGAAGTAAAGGATGTGCTGGAAAGGCTGGTTCTTATGTGGGTCTTTTTGAGCTCTACATCATGAAATACTTCCATTGTTAGGGAATCATGTTTCTTTGGTTTTCTGAAACTTGTTAGTCCGATCATCAGTGTGTCCTATGTAAATTGAATAATAGTAGAGTAAGGAATCAGTAGAATCTGTATGTACTGAATTGTAACGCTTCAAAACAGTTTTTTTTTAATTTGTCTTGGCTGTTTTCTATCCTAGGCGTTCATTTGCGGAAGCAGCACTCATTTATTGAGACGGGAAAGAAATGTCGTTACTGTGATGCCGTATTTCATGAGCGCTATGCTCTCATCCAACACCAGAAGACCCACAAGAATGAGAAACGTTTCAAGTGTGACCAGTGTGACTACTGCTGCCGACAGGTTTGTGTTACATGGAGTATGTTATACATATACAGTGTTTTATCATTTTATTTCACTACTGAATAACTGCTTATCTGAACTACTATGCTACAGGAACGCCACATGATAATGCACAAGCGTACACACACAGGGGAGAAGCCATTTGCCTGCAGCCAGTGTGAGAAAACTTTCCGGCAGAAGCAGCTCCTGGACATGCACTTCAGGCGCTACCATGATCCCAACTTCACCCGCCCTGTCTTCGTCTGCAATAAGTGTAGCAAGACATTCACCCGCAAGGTAGGACTGAGCTCTTAGATTTTAGCAACCGCAACAGTAGTTTTTACTGTATGTCGCTGAATTGTGACACTTGTTTGTGTGCTCCACAGAACACCATGCTGCGTCATGCTGAGAACTGCACAGGTGAGGGTGTTGGAGAAGAAAATGGATCTCCCACACCCAAAAAGGGCCGCCGTGGCAGGAAGAGGAAGATGCAGGCCAGGACAGATGATGATGACACAGGTATTGTATACGTAAGCTTTTGATAAGTGCCTTTTTTTTTCAAAAACTAATTGTAAATCTTGTATATTTTGTGTAGTAGGGGTTTTGGACTGCCACGGTGTGTAACGACCAACCCCGTCTGCTTGGGATTTGGGATTTTAGGTGGCTAAAAATTGTTCAAAGGAGACCATTTCTTAATTATGCTAGGTGTTAGAAGTTCACATAACTTACAATTTCATTTTCAGTTCGAAGTCTGCTTTAAATATTCAGCAGGATCATTTTTTTGGCCTATGGGAATCATCACAGTCCTGATTGTATAAAAATTTGGAAAATAAGCATTGGAGGATCAGACACATTTATCGCTACAAGTTAGCTCATAAAACTCCACCTGGAGGCAATTTAGCAAATTTTAACAGGCAGGTACTTTACCATGAACAATGTAACAGAATATGATTCTTAAATCAAAAATGATACTGAGATTCGAAGCCGAAAGTTGTTTTCATCCAGGCCTGGAATACTGTATGCTGCCATCTGTTGAAACATTTTCTGTAATAATGTCCTAGAGGCCTGTTTAACTGATTTTTCAGCAACATAATATGTAAAACTATTGTTTCCATGAACACTTCCTATCTATGTTACTTAAACATTTTTTTCTAGTTGTATTAATATTGATTAAAAATGTCTGAATCAATGCCATGTCAACATTTCAATTCATATCCGTTTATCATACTTCCTCTTTCATATGTAGAGGATGAAATGGACGAGGCAGAGGAGGAAGAGGAGCTGCATACTGAGATTGAGGTGGAACAGGCTCCACCAGTTGTCCCTATCCCAGCCCCTGTGGAGCCACCAGTCAAGAGGAAACGTGGGCGGCCTCCAAAGAACAAACCATACAGTAAGTGTCAGAGTTATAATGATGATTTTGAACATCTTTTGGTAGTTTTTTCAGTGCCATACAAAGTAGACTTGATGCCTGCTAATGGACTGATAGTTTAGTCTGATCACTACTACATAGCTAAACTGTCAAATCACAAGTGTCTGCCTTTAAACCATTATGACAGTCTGGAAAAGGATATTTGTATCTTATAGTACCAGAGTCTGACCTGACATACTCTTAACAGCAGCTGCTATCATCCATGTTGAGGACGAGGCCACTGGAGAGGTGGATGACATCATTGTGAAGAAGGAAATTGGAGCCGAACAAGATGACCAGGAGGATGGCAACGACGAGGCTGCAGAGGAGGTGGTTGTCGGTGGAGTGAAGTCAACCATTCAGATGCAGGAGTTGTCCCAGGAAGAGGGGACAGCACAGGACGTGCAGCTGTCTGGGGCCCCACCTAACGGAGATCTGACCCCTGAGATGATCCTCAGCATGATGGATCGGTGATGGATGTGAACCTGAAAACACATTCAGACCCTTGACCACATCTTTATTTTAATTCTTGGCATTTAGGATTACAAACACTTGCATCCTGCACAAAAGCAAACATCACTGTAATTTAAGATTTGATTTTTTTTTTTTTAAATCATGTATTGATAAAGACTTGGATCAGTGAAAAAGAATTTTAATAAGGATTTACCTACCAAAAATGAATTTAAGTACATTTGAGTTTGAAGTGGCTGTAATTGAAAGCAGTTTCTTTTTTCACTGTTGCCTTTCGTGCTTCGTAGCTCTGGTATGTGGCAGAAAACTGCTAAACTAAATATGTTTTAACATGATAGAACAGCTAAATCTAGACCGTTCATGGAATTTTACCAAACTTTTTTTCAACTCTTTTCTTCTTCAGCCCTTTGTTTTTATTTTTTATAAAACTGTTGGTGAGTTATACACCTGTTTGTCATTGGGAGAAAGTTGTAAGTAGATAGTGGTGCATCCATAACGTGGACCTTGCTTTACTTTCTTCTAAGTAATTCCGATAAACTGCTCTGTAGTAAAAGTGGAGATGCAAATGGACTTTTGGGGGGGCAGCATAATGGGGAAAAAAACAAGTAAATTTAAGCCCAAGTGGAAAGTCACTCTGAAACTTAAGGGTCATAAGGGATAACCTTCAGGAAGATACTGCCATCAATCACAGCCACTTCAAGATAAGGAAATGAAATATTTTGAATATTTTTATTTTTTGGTTTCTTTTTCTTTGGTTAGTAAATCCTTTTTTTTTTTTTTTTAAGCATATTTTAGTTTTTAAAAGCTTAATAGACTGCTTATTTTATGCTCCTTTCTTCCTACCGTAACAACCCTAGATGATGAATATGTACTAGACATTGTCTCTGATAAGTGAAAGGAAAGAATGTTATTTTGCTCCTTTGTGTAGCCATTCCACTTTGGGTTGATGTTTTCTTTTTGTACCATTGGCAATGCAATGTTACGTAGCAGCTTGAATGAAATTTTATTAACTGTGTGGCAGACGAGAACAGACGTATGACTGTACAACCAATAAAAAAAAATTAGACATTGAGACTGACTTTTTTTATTTATTTTTTTTTAGGTTTATACAGCTGTAATAATTTCAATTATGGATATTTAAAATCAGTTTGGGTTGGCTGAGCAGTTAACACAAGTTAGAGGTAAAGTTAATGCAAAAAAGATGGCTTGAATCATTGTTTCTCCAAATTTCTGTGCTAACACAGAAATGTAAGTATATTTTGCTTGCAACTGTATTTTATTAAATGGAGCACTTGATTGTAAGATCCTCACTCATTTGTATGTGTAAAGAATATAACTTTGTAACATAAATGAACTGACAAGACATTGCACTGGATGTACTCACTATTTACACTGGTATTCTTCAAATATGTGATTTATTCTCAATCAGCTTTAACTGGGATTTGACTAAAATCCTAAATTAAAATTTTCATCAGACAGTTGAAAGTCAGGGTATAGCATTGATAGTCACAGTATGCATCTCTTCTACATGACCATGGGCTGTGATGGATTTTATCCACAATAAAGTGAATCAAAATTTTCTCAGGGCTTACATTTCTACAGAGACACGTGCGCAGTACAAATAAGACCCAATGCTTCCACTGATACATCCTCATCTACGTTTGGTTTTGCACTTACAAAAGATTGTATTATTTAACCTAGTACTGGTAAATGTTACACCAAATATAATGGGTTTCTTTCATTTAATGGGATCATCACTCAGTCTAAGCTTTCTTATGGGAAATTCTCAAGTGAAGCATTGATAAACAGGTGCTAATACAAGATATAAAAACACTGACTAACTTCTCTGCATGTGACATGTCACATGAATTTGCATCATGTGAGATGAGCATGTTGAGGCTAATTAAAACTTCCTTCACTGGCATTCCATTATTTTCTCCCTTAGGTTTTCTATTCTCTCTAGCGCTGTTATTTGTGTCAACAAAAATCAGTAAATTGCTGCAATGTCCTTCCATGTGGAGGGCGAAGTTAGGATATCTGCCTCAAATCATACTGAATTTAAAGAAATCTTCATCATAAAGTTATTTGTTTTTAAAATCCTGATTCCCATTAGCATTAACTTACATGCAGGAGACAGCGGCTTCACCCTTGCATGAAGCCCACAGTTATTGGTTTCGGATTATGCTGTTCACATGGTGTCAGTATTGAAAGTGGTTCGGAGAATCTCTGTATTATATGGTTACACACTCTGCTGACTACAATATCTAAAACATGTAGCCAGGGGTGGAGGAAGTACTCAGATCCTATACTTTAGAAAAACTAATGTTACAAGTAAAAGTCCTGCAATGAAAACATTACTTAAGTAAAAGCAAGCATAATCAGAAAAAATTACTTAAAGTATTAAAAGTACTCAGTGGAGAAGAATGACCTCCTTGACTAATACACTTTTACATATCATAAGATTATTATTACCATTTTGTATAGGACAGCGATGTTGTTTTCATCACGGATTAATCTGTGGATTATTTTCTCGATTAATGATTGTTTTGTAAAAAGTCAGAAAATAGAGAGAAATGTCATCACAGTTGCCCGGAGCCGAAAGTGGCACCTTCATAATGTTTGTATTGTCCTACAAATAGTCCAAACCTTAAAATTGTTAAAAACAAATTAAAATCATTAAAAAGAGGAAAAACAGCCATTTTATGACATTTGAGAAGCTGGAACAGTGAAATATTTGGTATTTTTTCCATGAAAATTACTTGATTTTCAAAATAGCTATCAATTCTCTGTCAATCATCGTCTAATAATTTCAGCTCTAATTTTATGTCCTGTAGATTAATATATAACAAAGCATCATATTTGATCAGCTCGTCACGTTTTATGTATAGTCTTAATCTGTAAAGCTGTTTAATAAATGTACAATAAAAAGTACAATGTTATCCTCTGAAATGTCGTCGAGTTAAAAGTATAAAGTAGCACAAAATGGAATACTCAAGTAAAGTATAGGTACCTCAAATTGGTACTGATGTATAGTACTTGGGTAAATATACTTTAGTTACGTTCCATCACTGCATGTAGCTAAATTTTATCTAACAAATGTATGATGACATGAGATGAGGAAACGATATTTAACTTATTTGCAGTGTTCTCCTTAATAGTTTCAGGGCTTCTTTCATCTTAAAATCTTTCCCAACCTGCGTTATTCGTCTGTGAAGTAGTTGGCTCCATCTGTTTTGTTTATCCTGACGACACAGAAACGTTGAGTCTCCGTGGTTCCTGAGGTTTGGGAACCTCCTGGTCATGCAGTAGTTTTACAAGTCCCACGCTCCTGATTCAGCAGTTAAAGGGGAAAATTAAAGGAAACTTAGCTTACAATACTGAGCAACCGATTCCCCCGTTTTTGCATCTGTTGCTGTTGTGAAATAGCGTTAGACACGATAGTTATAAAGCCTTAACGTTGTTTGAACCACACTAGGAAATTTTTGAAAACTTTATAATATTTACGAAAGCAAGAAAGGGATATTCCACTGATTTTTTTTTTTTTTTTTCACAACCAGACCACATTGGACGAGGTCTAGATCAAAAACCACTATACTTAAGACTTTTCAAATCTGGACTAGAATATCCGAGACAAACGAAATACACTACAAAACACATTTTCAGATTTTTCAAAACTTTATTCTATTTATTAAAACGCAAAAAAACAACCCAAAAAACGGAGAATCGGTCACCCAGAATTGTTAGTTAAGCTTCCCTTAACTGCCGAATCGGAAGCTAACTTAAGTGTCGTCTTTAACGTTAGCTAAAGCCAGTTATTATAGCAGCTAGCTGAAACGTTGTTTGACCAAGAAATGGACCGGTACAACTGGACTCAAAACGTTTTAACGCCCGGTAACGACAAACATTAATAGAGGCAGGACAGTTTTACACTTGCACCGAACTGGTGTCGGTATTGATATTTGACTTCTGTCTTTTGAATGTTCCGTTACATTCACTCCAAATTTCTGTTGTATAAATTCTATAAAGTCTGCAGTTTAGTTTCAAACTGTAAACGGGCAGCTACAAAACTAGCGTTAATATGGAAGATTAATAGCAGCACTTTTTTTTGCCAGCTACCACGTCCTGTTTTGTAGGAAATCGGGAGGGAAAAGCGCCACATGCTTTCCTTCATCGCCGCCCCCTCCCCGGCTCGGTGAAACTTGGACAATCGGCCCTCGGAGCTGTCGCACCTGACAGATTTGACGGCTAAAACTGAACCCACACGTTTTACAGGGCCATTCTCGGGTGACTGCTATTGTTCTGGGAGAGGTCGGTACTTTCTCTCCCTCCTCTCCATCGGAAACATTGTGCCTGTTTTTTTCCGTTGGATTCACCGTGGCGTCGCCAGCGCAGCACAGGCAGCAAGGGTCGGACAAAACAGTGACAGGCTGAGGGACATCCTTGTTGCCACAGCAACTAGCCGAAACACGATTTCCGGTTGGAGGAACGGCATTTCAAAATAAAAGTGGCGCTTTAACTCAAAGTTAGATTTTGGGACCAGTGTACATGAGAGTGTAATGGTCTAAACTGTGTTTTCACCAGTGGTGGAAGAAGTAATCAGATATTTTACTCAAGTAAAATACGAATAACACTCTGTTAAAATACTCCATTACAAGTAAAAGCCCTGTATTGAAAACGGTTGCTTACGTAAAATTAAGTAAGTATAATCATCAAAATATACTTAAAATATTAAACAAAAGTACTCAATGCAGTCAAATGGCCTCTGTGACTATTATACATGATATCAACAGATTGCTAGTACTTATGCGTTATTGTGTAATTAACATTCTACTGCTGAAGTTGGTTGAGTTGAATCAATTACTTGCAGTCCTATATAAAAAAAATGAGCTGCCATTTAATCAACTGATTGTTTGGTTTACAAAAATTTCAAAAAATAGTGACAAATGCCATCATAATTACCTAGAGCACAAAATGAAAGCTTCACAATGCTTCTTTTATCCAACCAATTGTTGAAACCTCATAATTATTAAAAAGAAATGCAGCTAATCATCACATTTGAAAAGCTGCAACCATGAAATGTTTGGAATTTTTCCTGAAAAATTAATTAAAGGATTATCATAATAGTTGCCGATTTACTTTCTGTCAACTGACTAATCTTTTGAGCTCTAATTTTATATACTATTAAGTAGTTTAATCTATTAAAAGGCATCATATTTTATAAACTCTTCATATTGTTTTGTATGTAAAATCTTAACTAATAACAGCATTCAGATAAATGTAGTGGAGTAAAAAGTACAATATATCCCTCTGAAATGTAGTGGAGTAGAAGTATTAAATGTCATGAAATGGAAATACTCAAGTAAAGTACAAATACCTAAAATTTGTACTTAAGTGCAGCACCTGTGTAAATGTACTTAGTTGCATTCCTCCACTAGTTTTCACATGCAGGATCTGCATCCTTGCTGGCTTCAGACATCTGAGGTAGCTTAGTCTAAGGGTTCTTATGCACAACAAGTGTAGTGGGTCTGTCCCAGCGAGACCCATCTGGATCATGCAATGTTTGCATGAGTCTTTATATTTGGTAGCCAATGCAAATATCACAGAAAAGTTCATCAGTGTTGTTATACATAACATGGTTTGTTGCTACATTTGTTAAATCAGAAATGTAGCTGTGATTTCTAAAAATGAACGAGACTTTAAGTCAGCAACCTGTCAACATACTATCTTTTAACTAAGTTCTATTTTATGTATTTTATTATTTATTTTATTGTCTTAGCTTCCTTCCCTTTACTACTTCAGGTATATATTTATCTCTGTATTGATGTCATGTCCTTATTGGAATTTTGTTATTGTTTTAGCCTTGCTACCTTTTCTTTTTTTGTATTTTGTGAATTTCTTTGTTGACTTTTTCTTTTAGAAAATGCTACACAAATAAAGCGATTATTATTATTTCATCCATGTTTGCATGCTTGTGCTTCTAAACCAGCTGCAAATTGAGCTTCGGGGGACACACACTCTTATACTGAAAAACTGTCGGCCGGAGGTTGTTTTTGGTAACTGCTGCTGCTTTGATTGTGGACACAAAAAACTGCGAAATCAAGGAGAAGGACAGCGCCCAGAATAACTGTAAACCTCTGCAAACTGTGTGGAGCATCGAGTTGGAAATGGGACTACGGTCATACTCTCCGGGTTGTCGGACGTTGAAGCAGAGGTAGGAGGCCGCTGCTTTTATCGCCAAGGTCACACAAGGAATCCTGTTAAAATTTTCTCTACATGGGCATGATGAGTCCGTCCGATGTGAAGTTGCTTTCCTGTGATGTTGTCGAAATTGTGTCCAGCAGCTGGCTCTGATTGACCCTATCTCCGTTTTCCCAGCGGTTTTTGGTGTTTGCTGTGAGTTGGTGGACCGATACTTTAAGGGAAGAGGGCGTTTCGGGGTCCTGGTCTGGACGAGAGTGGACTTTTTTTGTGGCCTGTGATGAGCTTCGGGGGCTGGGGTGGGATATGTGCGGAATACAAAATCTGGCTCGACGCGGTTTCACAAGTTCGCTGGTTGAGCTCCGTCTTTATCCGAGGTAAAGAGCACGGCTGTGATGTGTGAGTGTGTTTATCCGACTCAATGGCCTGCTGCCGCCGGGTTAGGCTAATCCAGTAATCTGGAACAGAGGTGGTTGCATTTTATTGTAACACCATTTCCCCTCATCCTCCTCCTCCTCTTCCTCCTCAAACACACACTGAGACCCACAAAGTCTGGATGGACACTTGTCTAATAGGATGTGAGCTACATAGTTGTTTATATCTACACCAGTGCTCTCTGAATCCAAATGTCCAGTTACATACATACATATAAATAAATAAATAAATAAATAAAAATCTGTGCTGAAATGATTATTCGATTAGTGGATGAGCTGATAAACAGGAAATTAATAATTTTCTGTTAGGATTATGATTCATCTTTTGTCACTTATAAAGTAAAAAAAGAAGAGGAAAAATGCTACTTATAGCTTCGCATACATGACTTTCTTTTCCCCATTTTGCATTATAATACACCGAACACAGGTTCTTAGCAACTGTTCAGAATAAATAAATTTTAACTGGTCACGTCCATCTAATTTGTCATCATACGGTTGTAGTGCTGAAACTTTCAGAAAATTATTCAATTAGTCCATCAGCTGAAAACTATTGTGATAACGTATCAATAGTTTAGGTCTTTAATCAAGGAAATATACCAGGGATTGACTCATTCCAGCTTCTTCAATTTGAGGATTTGATGCTTTTATATGATTCATACCGTTTTAGGTTGAAGATCTTTCTCTGTTTTGTTTGTCTGTTGAGATGGACATTTCTTACTTCTTTGTGACAATGTATCGACTAAACAGTCAGTTGGTTAATTAAAAATTCAGCTTGTGATGAAATAATAGCTGTTTGCAGCCCTATTCAATTTACATAGTCGTTGATTCATTTATCAGAAGTAACCAATGAGTAATAATGATTCTGAGATTGTTGTAGGCCCAAACTACTGCCTGAGCAAGGCCATATGTGCTTGTGCATGCAGTGAGTGCATGAAAGGCTTTTTTTTAAACAAAACTCCAGTCTTGTGAGGTGATTGGAAACAGTGTCCTCTTTGTTCACTCTGCTCTGTGGAGAGGATTAATCCAGCTAATGATCTCTAATGTAAGGAAAGGGATAAAAGTACATCTGACAGAAAGAAAACCGGGCGACTGGCACTCATTTTTGTCAATATTACTCAAGCCTGCAGAGCCAGTGCGTGGGCTGCATGTATAGCTATTTATGGAGGGGTGGGAGTGTGTAAGATTTGCATCTCTCTCTTTGTATGTGTGAGCTATCATGATGACTTTGCACTTGCATAGCTGTGCCCCCCTCAGGGTGCAGGTCTGAGTCCTGTACGTGTTCTTTGGGCATGTTTGGCAGAAGGTGGTGGTGTGTTGGGGTGTTTTATCTGTAAAGGCTCTCTGGTATGGATCCTTTTTCTTTGCCATGTTCTAAAACTGACCGATTCCAGTTAATCCCCCCCAGTGTGAAGCTAAGATTAGCGGTTTAACTGGACCACTGGCCCGGTGCAACCCCAAGCCCACGTCCTCACTGTGCGGCAGGAGAACTTAGAAAGACAGCAGGGTGCGTGCAGCTTATTCTCGTATCAGCAGTGTTGTTTCTAGTAATAAGGCCTTGATCATATAAAACCATAATCTGTGTGTTTTCCGTCACAGCAACTCCAACAGGTGGAACACTTGATCCCATCAGTGATAATAAGACACTAATTTCTCTCCTGTTTGTGAGTTTTGTGTAAGACAATGCAGAGCAGATGCCACCAGTGGCTCTGCCCTATGCTGGCTCATTCACATATCCCATGTGTTAATATGGGTTTGGCTCCTGCTTGACAGATTTAGTTTGGTGTAAGTCTGTAATCTCTTTTGTTACTACATTAGCTCAGGCACGACCCTCTCTTCCTACGGTTTCCCTTGACTGTGGCGTCACACTAATCTGCACATTTAATAGCTGAGTTTAGAGTAGAAAAAGGGGTCAGTTTTTACACTCTCTCACTCACACAGTGGAGGGATGGTTTTATATTCTTGGGCCAAACTTCTGTGTAGAATTTCCTGTGTAGAGTCAGCCATGAGACTTCCTGTACTCTGGTGTTGGATGTGGAGGGGGGTGGAGAAGTAGGGAAGGAAGGGGAAGAGAAGCACAGATTGTACTGCCTACTGTTGTCAGTGGTGGCCACTGTCGTCGCTGCATGCATGTTGCTCACCGTCTCAAGACTTTCAACAAAACAACGTGGCCAGACCGAGGAAGTACAGGGGTGGTTTCTACCCCTCCCCAATTTTCTCTCCAGTGACCTTTGTGATTATCAGACTCCTTGATAATCATAGAGTAGGAGAAAAATTCCTTTCAGGTATAGTGAAGTATGAGATCCAGCAAGACATTTTTGTCTCTAATGTCTCCTTTTCGTATAATTACAGGACATGTCTTTTGGTTTGTTAAAGCCACTGTGCTACACTCAGCTCTCCAAGTATGCTACAGTATTGCCAATATCTCTCCGCTCAGCAGGTGAGCAGCACTCTGTCTGCCTCACTCTCTGTCCTGCCAGTTTCCTTGATGCCCGTTTTGAATGTACTTTAATTGAAATAATCAGGAGGCCTTATCAGAACTGATCCCATGCTCTATCTTTCCCCCTGCCTCACCCTCCCTCAGCACTGTTTGATCCAAGAGAAACGTGCCTTGTAAGGAAGCAGGATGTTCACAGGATCCACCAAACTGCCGCCCACTAAAACCCCCCAGCCTGAGCGGCTGGATGAAGTCTACGCTGCCTTACGCAGAGGCCTACAGTAAGTAAACACATCTCAGGAAGTGTTTGTATTGATTCCAGCGGCCGGCTGCCAGGTGGAATATCAATGAAAATGCAGGATACAACTGCTTTTGAGTCTTGAAATGAAGAAGTAACAGTGATGGGTTTTTTGTTGTCAGGTCGTACTTGCAGGTCCACCAGCTGGAGTTGGACAGTCTGGGTCAGCAGATCAGAGAAAACAAGAGGAACGGTCGATTGGTGAGAGCCCCAGTTGTCAAACCAGTCACACCAGTATTGACTATGATTCAGTACCAAACCGGCTGCTGTCGTCTCAGTCAGGGTGTTATTTTGATGCGTTGTGATGCTAAATGTCATGATTCTTTTTGTTTTGTTTATTTTGCAGGGGTCTTTGTATGAGCAGGATAAGGTGAGTTTCATTCACACCTGTTGTATACAGACGTGAGTGCAGGACATTGAAACTGTTCGCAGGTAGAAGAGAGAATAAGATAGTTTGTATGAGCTTGTCAAGTTTAATAATTGTTTTTTTTGTCTTGTAGCAAGTGAAAGCCATAGAGAGGTTTATGCGTCGCTTGGAATTCCACCTCAGCAAGGTGTGTATGAAATGATTAAATCAATAGATACATAGTTTTACTATTTAAATATATTACTTTTCAATATTTTTATATGTTTGCAATGAATGAATTGACTCTGTGTAATGGGAAAGTATTCACTCACAGTGATGAACCCACAGAGAGTTATCACCTGCCTCTGCTGTAGCCCCTCAGCTCTGCGGAGCTTTAGCGTCTTTTGGCTGATTGTTTTGGTTTTCCAGACCGCAACTTTATTGTTTGGGTTCACTCTGACTGCTCTCATCACTGTGGTTTCCAGACGCAGCTGGCAGCTGTTTATAGAGAATAAGCTCTAAATAAAACCCACTGTACTCTACCTACTCGGCACCAAACAGTGGACAGACACAGTTAGTGACTAACTGGTGAACATAGTGGAGTATTAAACCGCTAAAGAGCCTAATAATCCCCTCAGGACTTAGTGGAGACCAAAACAGAGCTAAAACGGAAGTGAATATTGGACTTAAATTAATTTGACACAAACATGACTCCAAATGAATGGTAATGTTGCTTCGTGTCTGTTAGATGTGAAAGGAGGCAACAAGTTTGCCATAACAACTTTTATAATGTGTTTTTACGTCAGTGTTGTGTTCCCAGCTTGTTCCGCTGCTTTAAACAGAACACACTGACACAAAGTCACATTATCAGTGACAAAAAAAAAAACCAAAACAAGGAATCCTGTTGTAATTATTATATAAAAATATAATGTTTGAAATCAGTTGTTTTCCCTGAAATAACAAAGGCACTAAATAAAAGTAAATTCATAAAAATAACTTTTTTTTTTAACATTACATAAATGTGTTGAAACCTGTGTAATATTTGCTTTTCCAGGTTGAGGAGCTGTATGATGCTTATTGCATACAGCGGCGACTGCGTGATGGAGCGAGTAAGATGGTGGCGGCCTTTAACTCTGCCACAGGAAGCAAGGAGGCCAGAGAGAGCCTGAGCGAAGCCAACAAGGGCTACAGGGAATGTACAGAGGCAAGTGACGGACCTGAGGTCGATGAGTCTTTACGCTGGCTGTGGTTCTCCATGCTATACTTTGTTTTAGTATTTCGCTTAAGATAGATATCGGGCCATGTATATTCTAATATAATTTGGTGTTAGAGTTATCCACTATTTAAGAATCTGTAAATTAAGATTATAATTTCCTAGAGTCTAAGGTGACATCTTTAAATTGCTTGTTTTGTCTTACCAACAGATATTCAGTGTAGCATCTTTTGGACAAATAAAGAGCAAGTCATCACATCAGAGAAGCTAAAATCAATGAATTTCTTGAAATTTAGCTTGAAAAACTGCTCAAATGATTAATGAATTTCCAAATAGTTGCAGATCTAAAAAAAAAATCAATTAATCGACAATAGTTTCAGGTCTAAATGTAATAGCAAACGATGCACTATGTAAACTCTTCCCTCTTTCTGTCTCCGTAGCATATGTGCTCACTTGAGAGTGAATTAGAAAGCCAGATGGGAGAATTTCATGTCAAGATGAAGGGTGAGTCACTTTCTACACTCGTGACTTCCTATCCCAACTATTAGTCCAGTTCTCATTTTTCTGTTGCTCTCTGTTGTTTCAGGCCTTGCTGGCTTTGCACGGCTGTGTGTTGGCGACCAGTATGAGGTAAGACAAATTCAAGCACGTAGACACAGATTTTGTCTTTGAGTCTCTGTGCCCGTTGCATCACATCAGCTGTTTTTGGCCCCCATTAGGTCCTAATGCGTTATGGGAGGCAACGCTGGAGGCTACGAGGTCGCATGGAAGTCAGCAACAAGCAGATATGGGACAGCGAAGAGTATATTTTCCTGCCTCTCGTCACAGAGCTGCTGTCAATTAAGGTAATGAAATTGTTTTTTAAAGGATAAGGCCTGCATTATTCTACATTTTTTCATGCTGTTAGCAAATCTCATGAAAAGACAAAAACCAACAATGTCTGACTTTCCCAACCTGTCTGTGGCCCCATGCCTATTGGTTCCTCCTCAAGCCATAAATCTTTAAAAACAGGTCACAGATACCTAGTTTTTTCTTTTTGTTTGTTTTTTTTGTCTGTTTTTTTCTTTTTCAAGGGCTAAATTATTTCCTAAAACAGCTGGGCACTGTAGTTTTGACCAAATGGTACTCTAACAGGAGTAAATATATGCATTTGTTGGTTAATATTTTCAGTTGCGGATTAGATACCAAATACACATTTGGTGTTTTAGTGAGTATTCACGGCTCTGGGATGGTGTATATGAAATTAACTCAAAGTAAACTACAATGTTTGCGTTCACTGTAAAAGCAAACATGTCACACGGTGCAATTACGTGGCTCAGTGATCTGTTTTTAATCATTTTTAGACAATGGTCTATGGCACAGAGGAATAATCTATATCAGGTTTTGACTAAACAGGAATTGTTTGATAGCTGGATCAGTTCATTTTTGGTATTGATCTTTTCACGGGATTTGTTGACAATAATAAAAATATAATCTATCACCAATGTTATCCTTTAACTTACTACATGCACACTGGCAGAAATGTTCCACATTGTGACTGTGGTCAGAGGCTTTAGCTAATTGTCGTCTTTTTTGAATTCCCACGGTTTCTCATTTTCCTTTTTTCTCTGGAATTTCTCTGTTTTGGTTGTCAAGGTGACGGAGCTGAAGAGCCTGGCCAATCACGTGGTGGTGGGCAGTGTGTCCTGCGAGATGCTCGACCTGTTCTGCCCACTCCCCCAGACGCTCGCTGTGGACATCAACGACCTTGGGACGGTGAAGCTAAACTTGGAGGTCACCTGGAGGTACTTTAACCTGCAGCACACACCTCTCATGGCCTCAGCATATTTTATTTTTGTTCATTTTACAATTTTAACATGTTTATTCAAGTGTTTTTTGACGTGTTTATTTTTTTTTTTCTTTTACTCTCTCTCTTTCAGTCCGTTTGATAAGGATGACCAGACATCATCCACCAGTACAGTTTCTAAACGGCTGCTGTCCAATCAGAGCCCTCCTGACACGCCCTCTATGCGGGAGCAGGTGTTTTATGTGAGTCGCATTAAAAGAGATATTCAACCTCAGTGTTTTCCACTTACAGCAACTCCATCACACCTGCTGTTACACCGGTGTGGCCAGTTTCACAAAACAGACTTTGACTGTGGTTTAGATCTAACTAACAGTCAGACTTCAGATATACATCTGAACTCATTCGTTGCACAAAGCTAGTCATTGACTATCTGAAGTAGGACTAATTTGATATATATTCTGGGTAAATTTAAACTTTTTTTTCAAGCTAAAAAACATGGCTGATCGTGCAAACCACATCAGTTTGCTCAGCTCCATTCTCTCTAGCAAAAAATTTGTAATTAAAAAAAAAACTGAGCACAGTGCAGATCTGTGGCAGAGCTAAGACGCATTAAAATAAGTGTTTATTTTTGTTCAGCTGTCTAACTTGCATTAGACTGCTCTAAGAGACAACTTAAGTCTGGCCTAACACTACACACAAGTTTAAAATAGCTTTGTGAAACCAGCCCTAGGGTTTCTAACAGCCTTTTAAATCAGTCAAACACTGTAAAGTCTTTATTTGTAGTACATATACTGTATATGTATAACCACACTGTATATTTGCCATTTATCTTACTGATGGCTATTATTACTGTCATTTCATTGGCTTGTTCTATTTCAGCTGCTCCACAACTGCTTTGTCTGTAGCAGTAGCACCGATGTGTGTGAGGATTTTCACAGAGGCCTGTGTGTTAGATCATGTGATTGTAGGAGTGGCTGGCCTGATGTGAGGAGAATGAATGATAGCAGTCGTGGGTTGTGTGACAGCAGCAGTATGTATGAGCGAAGCTGTGGTCCTTGTAGCTGTTTAATAGTGGTTGAGTAGCGCTCCAATATGTCCCTCCTCTTCCTCACCTCGCTGAAGAGCGTGCCTCGTGGCAAGCCCAGACAGAACTGCTCACTGGCGGAGGCGTTCCACGATGTCGTGGCCGACAGGACGGCATCTTTACGTTGTGAACTCAGCCGCACAGCCCCACGATTCACCTCCATACAGTCGGTGTGTTGGGATGTAGATGTAGATGTAGTTTAGTTTATAGTTCTCAAACTAAAAAAAAAAAATAATCAGAAATTAAATTCCAATAATAATTCATAAACCAAAATTAATAATTACACAATTAATTAATAAATTGTTCCAGTTAATTTCCAAATCCAGCATCCACATAGAAAAAGCCTGATCACGTTTAACTGAATCTAGATTGAAGGAACACTATCACGGACATTTTGTCAGCTGCAGTATCAGTATATTGCTGTGATTGTTTTTTTTTTTTTTTAAATTGTATATTCTAAAGCAACAAACTTTAGACATTTATTTCCTCGGCAGAAACACTGTATATACTATATGGTAATTTGTAACATTTGTAACACTAAAGAAGTGATCACTCCCTTTGTCAGTCATTAGTGATTTTTTTTTTTCAATTAGTTGATTGCTGTTTATTGTATATAACAATGAAGAAAACAACAAAAGTTGATAAATTTACATTTAGTGTAAAATATTGAAAATATATTTAAAAATATTAAGATATTAAAAATGATTACTAATCACAAGTTACCAGAGCCCAAAATAATATATTACCACTGCCCACATATTGTAGTGTGCACAGAGGCTAAAAACTAATATATTCAGTTCATAATACGATGCAGCAAAGGTAGCAACTGAATGTGCAAAGCTCCAATCAGCAAATGTTTGCTGTGTTTAGTTGCCTTGGTGCCAGTTAAGGCTTTGCCACTACTTTGATGTTAGACTTCGTCAGTGTTTCTTGACTTTAGCCAGGACTGACGTCTTAGCTTGATGAGCCTCACCGGTTTTTCTTTTCTACCTGCCAAAAATCTGTCCACTGCACTTTACATTTCATTTTGTTGTTTAATTAAGTCTTACTGACCTGAAAATTTGTGGCCCAGCTAGCATGAAATTACTCTTACTTGTTATTAGTCCCACGTGAAACAAATTTTATTTAACTTAAGTTCCACTCCGTATCATTGTTTCAGCCTTGGTTGTCCCCTACTCAGGGCCTCTATAACCCAAAGTTTGAGGACCACTGGATTAATGAATTTGTCTGTTGTATTTATCATATGTATATTGCGTTTTCGGAATGTAATTTGATAACCAACGTGTACAGAAAGCCTGTAATCATGGCCTGCTATGTGTACATAAACGGTGATAATTAGTCTACTTTATTTTCTCTCTCTCTCTCTTTCTCATCTGTCGCCTCTCTGTGTTTCCTTTCTAGTCTCTGCTGAAGCGACAGGGAGAAATGGATAACGGGACAGTCTGGTCCAACTCCTCTGAATCCTCTGATGACTCTTCCAGTCCGGCGCTGGCTCATCACGCTCAGCGGCTGACGGCCCCCAACATGCTGCAAACCACTCTCACCAGTCAGCTGTCGTTCACTCCGAACAAGTCCAGCGCTTCGACGCCGTCGCTCTCCTCCAACCAAGAGGAGGACGAGACAGAAGCCGGGGAGGTCTTCTCTCAGACAGATGCAGTGCCTAACGGCCATCTGCAGACTTCCTGCTCTCACAGCCACGTGGGCGAGAGCAGCCCAGACTGTACTGTGGCTGACCGGTCAGCTGAGCTCTCTGAAAGCTCAGCAGACCTGAGCTGCTCATGCCCAGACGTCTCGTCTGCACCTCCTGTGTCGTTGGCGGAGAGAGCAGTTGTGTCTGAAAGTGGCATCCCACAAGTGTGTGTTTCAGCAGAGGAGGTAGAGGATGATACATGCGAGGACTCGTCCGTACAAGCGGAAGCAGAAACAGAGGACAGCACCACTGAAGCAGCAGGTGGACAGCAGGTAGAAGCATCGGAGACACACAGTCAGCCACACCAGTCCACCCAGGAGCTAAAACAACCAGAGGACGCTCCAACGGTGAGCTCAAGAATCAGTCTATCTGGTGTTTTTGTAAAGTCTCATGTGCAGATAGTTATATTTCTAACACCCGCATTTGATTTTCCATAGGTTCCTTTTCCTACTTCCTCCAGTTTCACTCACGAAGTCGAGACAGCCCTTGAAAGTTTTGACTTTCTCAATTGCTCTGACCTTGATGAAGATGAGGAGGAGGAGGAGGAAGATGAGCAACAAGAGGAAGACGAAGGAGAGAAGGAAGAGGAGGATGTGCAACATGAAGAGGACCAAAACAAAGTGGAGGAAGAAAAAACAGAGGAAGGAGAAAATGATGAAGAGAATTTCTACTCTGGAGGAAGGTCAGTGTCGTGTCTTGTCACAAACTTTACACAAATATTTGTTAATGTGTTGCTCTAATATCTATCAGAGGTCTAATAGTTATTGCTTCCTCCCTGAGCCTTTGTACTAAATATATCATATAAACAAACTCCATTATCCATCCTCATTTCACATGACTAATAAGCTTAATAAAACTACTTTCCAATTCCCTTGTTAATGTAAATATGCCACATTCAAGAAATGTGGGCAGACTGGTAAGGACAGTAAAACCTCCAGTTATCCCAACTTGGGAGTGTTCACTCATATTACCAAAATGGTTACATCCACTGCTAACCATCCAGTCAGGTTAGTTAATTAGCCTAAATTAGCCAGTGTCAAAGCGGCTATAATCAACATTTTTAGAATAACAATGCCTCATATGACTGTGAAAATAATGTGACCATGTGAAAGGGGTCACTAGTAGTTATGAACCTACAGAGAATTATCACAACAATATACAGCTCCGCTCAGCGTTACGGAGCTTTGCGATTTGAACTTCATTGTTTGGCTGTCGAGGCCCCAACTTTACAGTTTCGGTTCACTCTCGTTGCTCTCATATAGTTTTTCGACCGCAGCAGGCAGAAAAAGCTCTACAGACACAGTTTGCAACTAGTTGGTGAACATAGTGAATAATTTAATAGCTAAAGAGTCAAATAGTTCCATCAGGGGTTGGTGAAGACCAAAAACAGAGCCAAATAGAGTGAAAATTGGACTTACATTCATCAGGTGTCCAGAGACAAGACTCCAAATGAATGATGTTGTTTTGTACCTGCTGGATGGAAGCAACTGCTTCGCTACAAAGGTTGCAGTGTGAAAGATTAAAGTAAAAGATGAGGATACGAAAGTACTTGTTGTGGCTGATGTGAAAGTTTTTTCTGACACAGCTGTGTAATCCAGCCTTCATTTGTATCTATCTCTCCCATCTCATGTCATCAAGATGCTTTATGGTTTCCTAAAACCATAAAGCAATGGTCACAGGTCACTGACCTTCCATGTTGGTCCCATGGAAGTTTCACTGAACACGCCCGCCAGGCACAGGCCCAGGGGCTGGAGGTGCCAGGG